>NC_056443.1:30028193-30258193 GCF_018296145.1 Oncorhynchus tshawytscha
CGAGAGTGTTCCTCAAAGAACACTGTAATCCTACTGTATGAATGAAACCTGAGAATTTTGCAGCCCCTCTTCCTTTTCTCAGATTCATTTCACCCTGCCTATGCCTTAATAAAGCTACCTCTGCTCTATGCTTCCTCCCAGCGCCAGGGGCCTTGCTTGTTTTATTTTTAACAGCCGGGCCGCATTCTAACTCTAAATCAACCCTTCATGTGAAAACCAACTGTTTCTATAAGACACGTGGAAACTAAAAAATCCACATGGAAAAAAAAAAACATTGCTCCATGATTGATTTGATATGTAGATTGGTAAACCACTAGGAGAGGCTGTCTACCAATAACATAATAACTTCCACTTTGAAAGTCCCTGTATATTTAAAGCCCAATGTTTTATACCGTTCCATCCTATTGATGGCCTCCACTCCACTCAGCCAAAACCCAACAGTATACACTAGTCACCCGTTATTCTGACTACTCCCGCTCTCTTTCCCCTACTGCTGCTAACGGACGGTTGGTCTCACAGTAAACTACACCTTCCCACTGCCCCGCCCCCTCTTAACGAGGGAGAGAGCCTCGTTAGCCGCATCCTGCAGCTCGGGCCACCCGGGACAAAATTCCTCGGGTAGGGGAGAAAAAAAAAACGCATATGAAAACAATCCACGGATGCTACTGCTACTGGTTCCATTTGATATCACCCTCCTTTTACATTACGACCCACCTCTGTGATGTGCTGTGTTTGTGTCCGTGTCTGTGACCTCACCTGGATGATATGTGTGCTAGTGTTGTGCTAGTGTTGTGCTAGTGGCGTGATCCACTTGTGCTCTCTGTCGTAACATCTCAGACACGACCCACTTACCTTTTGTCTCCTTAACTTGTGGTTGGCCTTCTATGTTTAGTGCCGTCTGTCTGTCTGTTCAACCTCATCGTTTTATTGGTTAATTTGGTACATGGTGGATGTTCCTCCGTTTAGCATGACTGTCCCATAGGTATTGTAGTTGACACACTGTACTGTGCTCATCTGGTGGGTTGTTAGATAAGTGGTTGCCCGAACACACACTTTTTACACACACACACATACATACATCGTGCTCCCGCCTCCCCCACACACACAACCCCCCACTCCCACACATAACCCCCCACTCCTACACTCACCATGCTTCAATCACTGGTCGCAGGCCTGTGCTGGTGGAGATCCCTCACTTCGCTGCCCTGAGGGGGAAGGAGAGGGAGCTGGTGATCTTACGCAGTGAGACAGGAGAGAGCTGGAAGGAGCACCACTGTGAACACACCGGGGAGGAACTTAACCAGATCCTCAACGGCATGGACGAGGGTGAGTGTGATGTCATCAGCGTGAGACAACACTTAGTGAATATCCTAATTAAAGGCCCATTGGCCCCTGCCTAAAGACATTGGAAACACAATCCATCCTGCCTACTTTTCTTGGAGTATTCACTCATCTAAAATGTCTCTATAGGTGAAAGTGAATATTTCAATATATAGTTTACACCAACCCAGTCGTTTGAGCAGTGATTACTCCAAGGAGGGAGTATTTCAACAGGGTCATAATCTGTATCAGTGTACTATTAACAACCATCCCTTCTGTCCTCGTCTCCAGAACTGGACCCTCCAGAGGAGCTGGAGAAGAAGCGTATCTGCCGCATCATCACCAGGGACTTCCCCCAGTACTTTGCGGTGGTGTCCCGGGTCAAGCAGGACAGTAGCCTGATCGGTCCAGAGGGGGGCGTCCTGAGCAGCACGGTGATGCCTCAGGTCCAAGCTGTCTTCCCAGAGGGAGCCCTCACCAAGCGGATCAGAGTGGGACTCCAGGTAATAACAAACCCCTGGTGGGAAAAAGTACTCACATGTCATACTAGAGTAAAAGTAAATAGATCTTAACATTTAATGACTCAAGTAAAAGTGAAAGTTACCCAGTAAAATACTACTTGAGTAAAACTCTAAAAGTATCTGGTTTTAAATGTACTTAAGTACAGTGTTAGAAAATGTGCTACATCGGCATACTTGAGTAAAAGTACAAAGTTAAAGTAGTTGCTATACATCAAATTCCTTATATTAAGCGAACCAGACAGCACAATTTTCTTATTATTTTTTAATCATGGACAGACAGGGGCACACTCCAATACTCAGACATCATTTACATCCACAGGATTTGTGTTTCGTGCGTCCGCCAGATCAGAGGCAGAAGGGTTAACAAAGTGCTATATTTGATACTGTTGGTACTTTTTGGGTGTCAGGGAAAATGTATGGAGTTAAACGTACATTATTTTCTTCAGGACTTTAGTGGAGTAAAAGTAAAAGTTGTCAAAAATATAAATAGTAAAGTACAGATACCCCAAAAAACTACTTAAGTAGTACTTTAAAGTGTTTTTACTTAAGTACTTCACACCACTGTAACACACAACCTGACTTGCTTCTGACTGGTTTGATTACAAGAACTGGGTCCAAATATGATTTATTTTTATATTTGTATTACTTCAAACATTTGATTGAGCCTGCTTGGATTGCCAGAAGGGTGGAGTATGCAGTTTTGGGACGATTTCATTGGTTGCACCAGACAAGCTCAGTCTTTGGCCCCAAAGAAGATCCTACTGTCGGTTCCACTAATGTTAAACTACTACTAACACAGTAATCTGTCACCACCAGGCTCAGCCAATGAATGTGGACATGGTGAGGAAGCTGCTGGGAAACAAGGCGACATTCAGCCCCATTGTGACCCTGGAGCCCCGGAGAAGGAAATTCCATAAACCCATAACCATGACCATCCCTATCCCCAAGAGTAACACTGACCCTGTGGTCAATGGCTTCGGCGGGGACCAGCCCACCCTGCGCCTGCTTTGTAGTATCACAGGTTAGAGAGAGGGCAGATTAACCGCACACGTGCATATACAGTACCAGTCAAAAGTTTGGACACACCTACTCATTCAAGGGTTTTTCTTTATTTTTAATATTTTCTACATTGTAGCGCGATAGTGAAGACATCAAAACTATGAAATAACATACAGTTGAAGTCAGAAGTTTACATACACCTTAGCCAAATACATTTGAACTCAGTTTCACAATTCCTGACATTTAATCCTAGTAACAATTCCCTGTTTTAGGTCAGTTAGGATCACCACTTTATTGTAAGAATGTAAAATGTCAGAATAATAGTAGAGAGAATGATTTATTTGTAGCTTTTATTTCTTTCATCACATTCCCAGTTGGTCAGAAGTTTACATTACCTCAATTAGCATTGCCTTTAAATAGTTTAACTTGGGTCAAACGTTTCGGGCAGACTTCCACAAGCTTCCCACAATACGTTGGGTGAATTAGTGTATGTAAACATCTGACCCACTGGAATTGTGATACAGTGAATTACAAGTTAAATAATCTGTCTGTAAACAATTGTTGGAAAAATGACTTGTGTCATGCACGAAGTAGATGTCCTAACCGACTTGCCAAATCTATAGTTTGTTAACAAGAAATTTGTGGAGTGGTTGAAAAATTAGTTTTAATGATTCCAACCTAAGTGTATGTAAACTTCCGACTTCAACTGTATATGGAATCATGTAGTAACCAAAAAAGTGTTCAACAAATTCAAATTCTATTTTATATTTGAGACTCTTCAAAGTAACCACCCTTTGTCTTGATCACAGCTTTGCACTCTTGGCATTCTCTCAACCAGCTTCACATGGAATCCTTTTCCAACAGTCTTGAAGGAGTTCCCACATAACCTGAGCACTTGTTGGCGGTTTTTATTTCGCTCTGCGGTCCAACTCATCCCAAACCATCTCAATTGGGGTGAAGTCGGGTGATTATGATGGCCAGGTCATCTGATACAGCACTCCATCACTCTCCTTCTTGGTCAAATATTATCCCCTTACACAGCATTGTCCTGTTGAAAAACAAATGATAGTCCCACTAAGCGCAAACCACATGGGATGGCTTTTTGCTGCAATGCTGTGGTAGCCATGCTGGTTATGTGTGCCTTGAATTCTAAATAAATCACAGACAGTGTCACGAGCAAAGCACCATCACACCTCCTCCTCCATGCTTCACGGTGGGAACCACATATGTGGAGATCATCCGTTCACCTCTTCTGTGTCTCACAAAGACATGGTGGTTGGAACATAACATCTCAAATGTGGACACATCAGACGAAAGGACAGATTTCCACCGGTCAAATGTCCATTGCTCATGTTTTTTGGTCCAAGAAAGTCTTTTCTTCTTATTGGTGTCCTTTAGCAGTGGTTTCTTTGCAGCATTTCAACCATGAAGGCCTGATTCACACAGTCTCCTCTGAACAGTTTATGCTGAGATGTGTCTGTTACTTGAACTCTGTGAAGAATTTATTTGGGCTGCAATCTGAGATTCAGTTAACTCTAATGAACTTATTCTCAGCAGCAGAGGTAACTCTGGGTCTTCCTTTCCTGTGGTGGTCCTCATGAGAGCCAGTTTCATCATATCACTTGATGGTATTTGCAACTGCACTTGAAGAAACTTTCAAATTTCTTGAACATTCTTGGACGTTTATGTCTTAAAGTAATGATGGACTGTCGTTTCTCTTTGCTTATTTGAGGCGTTCATGCCATAATATGGACTTGGTCTATTACCAAACAGAGCTATCTTCTGAATACCACCCCTACCTTGTCACAACACAACTGATTGTCTGAAATGCATTAAGAAGGAAAGAAATTCCACAAATTAACTTTTTAACAAGGCACACCTGTTAATTGAATCGCATTCCATGTGACTACCTCATGAAGCTGGTTGAGAGAATGCCAAGTGTGCAAAGTTGTCATCAAGGCAAAGGGTGGCTACTTTGAAGGATCTCAAATATAAAATATATGTTGTTTTTTTAAACATTTTTTTGGTTGCTCCATGATTCCATATGTGTTATTTCATAGTTTTGATGTCTTCACTACTATTCTACAATGTACACTCACACACACACACACACACACAAACACGCACAGACTGTTGGCACACACAAACTTTAATTTCTGTAGTTAACCTTTTAACATTCCTCAAATGTATTCTTCTTCAAAGGTGGGACGACGCCAGCCCAATGGGAGGACATTACAGGAACCACTCCCCTAACGTTCATCGACGACTGTGTCTCCTTCACGACCAACGTGTCGGCCAGGTTCTGGCTGATAGACTGTCGGCAGGCGCAGGAGTCAGTCAGTTTCTCCACTTCAGTCTACAGGGAGACCATCTGCGTTCCCTACATGGCCAAGTTCGTTATCTTCGCAAAGACCCATGACCCCATAGAGGCACGGCTCCGCTGCTTCTGCATGACGGACGACAAGATGGACAAAACCTTGGAACAGCAGGAGAACTTCACTGAGGTGGCCAGAAGCAGAGATGTAGAGGTAGGTGTAAAAGTAGAGGTGTTATAGCAGAGATGTTATAGTAGAAGTGTTATAGTAGAGGTGTTATAGTAGAGGTGTTATAGTAGAGGTGTTATAGTAGAGGTGTTATAATAGAGGTGTTATAATAGAGGTGTTATAGTAGAGGTGTTATAGTAGAAGTGTTATAGTAGAGGTGTTATAGTAGAGGTGTTATTGTAGAGGTGTTATAGTAGAGGTGTTATAATAGAGGTGTTATAATAGAGGTGTTATAATAGAGGTGTTATAATAGAGGTGTTATAGTAGAGGTGTTATAGTAGAGGTGTTATAGTAGAGGTGTTATAGTAGAGGTGTTATAGTAGAGGTGTTATAATAGAGATGTTATAATAGAGGTGTTATAGTAGAGGTGTTATAGTAGAGGTGTTATAGTAGAGGGAGGTGTTATAGTAGAGGTGTTATAGTAGAAGTGTTATAGTAGAGGTGTTATAGTAGAGGTGTTATTGTAGAGGTGTTATAGTAGAGGTGTTATAGTAGAGGTGTTATAGTAGAGGTGTTATAGTAGAGGTGTTATAATAGAGGTGTTATAATAGAGGTGTTATTGTAGAGGTGTTATAGTAGAGGTGTTATAGTAGAGGTGTTATAGTAGAGGTGTTATGGTAGAGGTGTTATAGTAGAGGTGTTATAGTAGAGGTGTTATAATAGAGGTGTTATAATAGAGGTGTTATAATAGAGGTGTTATAGTGGAGGTGTTATAGTAGAGGTGTTATAGTACAGGTGTTATTGTAGAGGTGTTATTGTAGAGGTGTTATTGTAGAGGTGTTATTGTAGAGGTGTTATTGTAGAGGTGTTATAATAGAGGTGTTATTGTAGAGGTGTTATAATAGAGGTGTTATAATAGAGGTGTTATAATAGAGGTGTTATAGTAGAGGTGTTATAGTAGAGGTGTTATAATAGAGTTGTTATAGTAGAGGTGTTATAGTAGAGGTGTTATAGTAGAGGTGTTATAGTAGAGGTGTTATAGTAGAGGTGTTATAATAGAGGTGTTATAATAGAGGTGTTATAGTAGAGGTGTTATAGTAGAGGTGTTATAGTAGAGGTGTTATAATAGAGGTGTTATAATAGAGTTGTTATTGTAGAGGTGTTATAATAGAGGTGTTATAGTAGAGGTGTTATAGTAGAGGTGTTATAGTAGAGGTGTTATAGTAGAGGTGTTATAGTAGAGGTGTTATAGTAGAGGTGTTATAGTAGAGGTGTTATTGTAGAGGTGTTATAATAGAGTTGTTATTGTAGAGGTGTTATAGTAGAGGTGTTATAGTAGTGTTATAGTAGAGTGTTATAGTAGAGGTGTTATAGTAGAGGTGTTATTGTAGAGGTGTTATAATAGAGGTGTTATTGTAGAGGTGTTATTGTAGAGGTGTTATAGTAGAGGTGTTATAATAGAGGTGTTATAGTAGAGGTGTTATTGTAGAGGTGTTATAGTAGAGGTGTTATAGTAGAGGTGTTATAGTAGAGGTGTTATAGTAGAGGTGTTATAGTAGAGGTGTTATAGTAGAGGTGTTATAGTAGAGGTGTTATAGTAGAGGTGTTATAGTAGATAATAGAGGTGTTATAGAGGTGTTATTGTAGAGGTGTTATAGTAGAGGTGTTATAGTAGAGGTGTTATAGTAGAGGTGTTATTGTAGAGGTGTTATAGTAGAGGTGTTATAGTAGAGGTGTTATAATAGAGGTGTTATATAGTAGAGGTGTTATAGTAGAGGTGTTATAGTAGAGGTGTTATAGTATAGAGGTGTTATAGTAGAGGTGTTATAGTAGAGGTGTTATTGTAGAGGTGTTATTGTAGAGGTGTTATAGTATAGTAGGTGTTATATAAGAGGTGTTATAATAGAGTTGTTATAGTAGAGGTGTTATTGTAGAGGTGTTATAGTAGAGTTGTTATTGTAGAGGTGTTATTGTAGAGGTGTTATTGTAGAGGTGTTATTGTAGAGGTGTTATTGTAGAGGTGTTATAGTAGAGGTGTTATAGTAGAGGTGTTATAGTAGAGGTGTTATTGTAGAGGTGAAATTGTAGAGGTGAAATTGTAGAGGTGTTATAGTAGAGGTGTTATAGTAGAGGTGTTATAGTAGAGGTGTTATAGTAGAGGTGTTATTGTAGAGGTGTTATTGTAGAGGTTGTTTTTTTTTGTCGTGAAATATCAGTAAAGTGTGATCTCTTCGTAGGTCTTGCTGTTGATGGCTAGCAGGCAACGATTTGGTATTTTTCTATACTCAGCTAGGATTAATGTCTGTTGATTCCTTTCCTCAGGTCCTAGAGGGCAAACCCATTTATGCAGACTGCTTCGGCAACCTGGTCCCTCTCACCAAGAGTGGCCAGCACCATCTCTTCAGCTTCTTTGCTTTTAAAGAGAACAGGCTGGCACTCTTCATCAAGGTTAACGTTACTCTACCATCTTTCAACACTCATCCATATCATTTACTTCATTACAAACTAGTAATTTAATATATACTCTATGTTGATTGGTTGACTGATTGACGATAATGATGTCGATGATTCCACAGATCCGAGACAACACTCAGGATCCGTGTGGCCGTCTGTCCTTTTTGAAAGAACCCCGGTCTTATAGAAGTCTGGCCCACAATGCTATATGCAACCTGAACATCACACTACCATCCTACTCAAAGGTGAGAACACCTTAACGCTTCCTCCCCCTGAACACACAGCTTAGGATCCACCTCGGACCTGGAATTGTTCCTGACCATGTGACCTGTACAGGAACAAGTCTGAGTGCTGTATAGCACACCGACAGTTACCATTACATGCCTGAGTGTTCAGAATGTTGAAGGACAGATTCACCCATTTTTGAATGTATAATGTTTTTGTGCATCTGTCTTTGAGCGATGTTCTATCGATTCTCGGTGCCATTTCATGTTTTCATGTGTATCTGTAGCTATTGCCGTTCAAGCAGGCATAATTTCGACCAGTATGACGTAGCACTGCGATAAAGTCTCTCTCACTGCACTGGAAGTTAATAGGATTACGACTTTTAGATCGTGAAAACGTCTATCAAACATGTCAGATTTCACCACTGGCCAATGTCATATCTTCTCTCGAATGAGCCATTGATCATATTTTTGCGATATTCCTACCTCGAGAAATGTCCCGGTCCACCACATTTCTCCTATTTTTCTGCCTCTTCAGTCCAGGGTGCATTGAATTTTGCCGCTACCAACATTATTATAACGACAAAATGAAACGTCTGTTCACAAAAAGTATTGTTCCCACATATTAATGTTTTTTAACAATATCAATTATAGGAATTCGTGGTTTTGATTTAATTTTTCCTTTAAGTTAAAAAGATTGATTGACTTCAAGAATTACTGAGTATTCCAGTACCTAACTAGCATCTCCCACAGGTACATTCTACAGGTGTGTTGTTTGCATACTAACATGCAAAATATGCATACGTGACAGGCAATGACAGTTCTCATAGCATGTTATCTTCCTTTAAATTGGTGTTATATTGGGGTCATAACCTGTGACCAAATCTGTTATTCTGTCTGCCTGTATGATTCAAATCATTACTACACCTTTTAACACTAGTACCGCTGGGCCTGGAGGGACCCCCTTCAAGCTAACATTCTAACAGTGTAATTCATATATTTAATATATACCTATGGCAAAAATAATAATTTGGTTGTTTTTATGAAGGCCTTGGTTAACATTAGAATACCGACTTGTATTTTATTTTAAATAACACAAATTTCATCATCATTAGTTTCTGTTTCTGTATGTAAAAACACAAAAATGTTCAATTTTATTCATGGAGTGCTTTTGCTACAACTATGAAACAGAAAGCATATGCATTGGAACATGGTACCAGCATAATTTTTATATCGACAGAATAAACTAAAATACCCCAACCACCAAGAAGCACAGTCAAATGATGAAAACTTCAGTAGTCTAAACATCATTATAAGAGCCAAGTAGCCTTGATAAACAGGGAAACTCGGCCCAAAGCAATAATAGCATTATAATGAATATACTGTATGTCGATATGACAGCATCAAAAATAGTCTATTATTGTAAGCTTCTGATTGTGTGCATCTTCACACAATGGCATAAATTGGATTTAATTTAGCTGTTATCCCTTGTTGACACAATTTTTGTAACTTTCACTTGCTTGACACACTTTGACGTACCTTTGTTTGGTTATAGTGCGTAATAGTATCCTGTTTTCTCCTGATTGTGTCCTTGTCAGATGTGTGCGTACTGGTAGCAAAGTCAGGTGCAGGAGAGCATAGATTTGTGAACAGGCGCACACTTTACCAGGTGTGCAGGGAACAAGACAAAACAAATGGATACATGAAAAATGGATCAGCGATGGCTAGAAAGCCGGTGACGTCGACCACCGAACGAGGAGAGGAGCCGACTTCGGCGGAAGTCATGACAGTGTTGTTGTTTTGTGATTCTTCTGCACCATTGTGGAATTACAACTGCTGTGCAGGTGCCTTATTTTGAGCAAAGGGACGGGGCTCCGGACTCACTTTGTTCATGGTGCCGGCCGGACTTGCTTTCTTTGCAAGCAACTTGTTCGCCAATGACAAGTGAAGTGAAGTGAATAAATTGTCCATGGTGACATTGCTCCCCCTGCCAACATAATGTTCCACAAGCCTCATCAACACATTCTCAGACACTCGTGCCTGCTGCCTCGTGTGGTTATTTTCCTAGAGATTGAAAGGCGTTCAGCATGTATAATTACTCACGCTCTCACTGTGCCGCCTACTCCAAGTAGGCCAGGGTAGACTGATAAGACTGCTTTGATTTGGGGAACTGATATAAGGTACATACCATTTTAGGCCTATAATTAGAATGGATAAATGTGTCTCACCACCTGGATTCGGTTTTATGTACCAAAATTTGAAATAGTGTTTTTTACATTGGATAAAAGTAGAGATTCAGAGCTACTAAATGATATATCATACACTACATTTGAGGAACAATGGGAAAGTAATTCTGCTTTGAAAGTTGATCAACTTGTAAACTCACTTTTGAGAAAATGGCCTTTGAATGTTTTGGTATCTAGTGAGGAGCTCTTCTTTGTCTACACCCATTCAGCATCGTCCCCACCCTCTTAAGTTTTAGCCCCACCCATCTCGTTTCGGGGTGCACACTTGACGCTCTGGCCAATGACTTGTTTACCTCTGGATAACATGAAAACAGCCTAACCAACCCTGCTGGCAACAATTTCATTACACTTTTTTGCAGACGTTTACTGACACAGGTCATATTCAACGGGTGTTGTACACACGTCACGTAACGTTAGCTAACCAGCCAGCTTTGAGGCAATTGTCGGGGGGATTGTCAGGTGGGCACTGCACTTTCAACTGTTGGAAGAAGGGGGGGAAACAATTCCATTTAATGACATGCCCTCCTAAAACTGGTTCTAACTCCAGTTTTGTTTGTGATAATAAGATTCTAACAACGACAGTGTGTTATATAGACTTATTTAGGAAAGTCAAGGATGAAGGGGGGCATGAGCAGTCAAAATGACTGTTTCAGCAGTTTAGTGTTAACTGTGATTTATTAACTAACTACAAGCAACCAGCAGTACTATATGTAAGTACTGGTAGTTGTCCTATAGTGTAGCATGAATCCCTTCTCCTTTAATACTTATATTTTATGTTTACTCTGAACCACCCTGCCAAAAAAACAACATTGATTGGCCACCTACCTTCAAAGACGTCACTATGGCTTTGCCCACTCTCTTTTTACTCTATCTGTCTATCTGTCTAACTATCTAACTATCTATCTATCTACCTATCTTTCTTTCTTTCTTTCTGCTTCTTGCACCCCAAAGGAATCTGATTCAGACCAAGAGGCTGAGGAAGAGGTAACATTGTGCCTCTCTCCCCATTTCTCCCCCACTAACTAGTGTTCATTTTGTAATGTTCTTTACATGCTCTTTTCAGGCTAGAAGCTTGTCACTAGACGTCCACTTCTTTGTCTGCCATTTAGCTCTTATATTAGGTATTAGAAAGGGCCATGTATTTATATATATATATATACAGTTATATATTTAGTATATGGCTCTCCGTGTTCCATGTTATTACTGATCAATTATTGTGCTTGTTTGGTATTAGAGCATCCATCTTTAGATATTAGTAGCAGTTCAATGTCCAATTATACTACTTATTTCCTTTGTGTAGCAAATTTGTACAAAATCTTGCCAAGATTTTTCTTACACAATGATTTAAATTATATTCATAGTGCAATGTTTGTATTCCACTATACAGATCAGCAGGACGCTCGAGAGATGTACGTATTATATACCATTCTTTGATAACTCCTTTAACATGTTTTTTCTCAGCTATACTAAAACTTTTATACACATGCCGTTTAATTTTGAACTGTTATAATATGGCTGCATTACTCAAACATTATGACTAGAACATTTCTTTGATAAGTGCATTATAACCATGCCATAGATTTAGACATTGCTAATGATGTTATGCTAGCTGACCTTTGTAGAGAACAGTGCAGAATGATTAACCAGAGATAATGCATAAACGTTGAGCTTCATATGACCCTTGTTTGCAAACGCTGTAGCACATGCAATACTTTTTCAAAGTCCTTTAAGTTCTACATGTTTTGTCTTTGTCACAAAAACAAAACAACACAAACTTTCACTCCACCGCACCTCAGCCAAGGTTATGCCAACAACTTCATCCATTTCTCATGTCACACACCGCTGCACCAGTGTCTTCATGCTGACTCCCTCCTCTCTGCCATTTTGAATTTGGAACACATGGAGAGAGAGAGTTCAAACAAACTGTAATTCATAACTTGGTGATGTTTATGTGACAACAGAATAGTACCCCCATAGTAATTCTAGTACCCTAATGGCAAAGCAAACAGTCGTCTAGCTTTCCCAGCCCTCCAGATCCCATCCTTCATTCCCTACCCATATGTGGATCATATTTTCCCTTTGCATCTAATTGATTCATTGATTGACTAATTGATCACTAATCATGGTCATGTGCCTCACCATAGCTGGATATCTACATATTTATGCAACATACATAATATAGAATACATTTCTGTGTGCACTTACCTTCAAAACATACATGTATAGCATATACAGATCTTACATAAACTGTTAGACAATGTAATGTACACAATGTTATTTGTTCAATTCAACTTCATTACGTTGAACAGTGTATGCATGACGCATGTGGCAATTTGTGTACACATGTCATACATAATATGGAATTGATGCTTTAGCTTCACCTTTTGTAGTCATAGTCTGAGAAAACAGTACACTACAACTCACCACACTATTGAATGTGAATACATAAATTAACCACTCTTTGATAAATGTACAATGTAGATTTGCAAGTGTTTGCTAGTTTTATTTAATTAAATTAATCACTTTCAATTTGCTCCACTCACTCTTCACCAGAGGCTGCATGTCAACTGTCCCCTTTGCTTTGCATGGAAATAACTTGGCTTTACATGAGTGTGTATGTGTGTGTTCCTGTGTCTGGGTGTTTGTCAAGTGTGAGAGTTATATTGACTCTTTGGTTTGCTTTAACATTGATCTTTGAATTACTTTTCAATCTCTATTTGAATTTGTTTTTATACACTGTTGCTACTCTTATTATGGTTTTCAATTTTCTCTTCAGTTATGTTTGAGAAAGTTTGTAAACGTTAGTTTAAGTTAGTTTAAGTTAGTTTAAGTTAGTTTAAGGAATGGATACAGTCCTCTAAAAGGACCACATGCCCTTCCCTTAAAACAATCCTGTTTTAGAACATACATTTCCTTAAAGGCCCAGTGCAGTCAAAAACGTGATTTCCTTGTGTTTTACATATATATTTCCACACTGTGAGGTTGGAATAATATTGTGGAATTGTGGAAATGATGATCATGCCCTTTTAGTGTAACAGCTGTTTGAAAAGACCACCTGAAAGTTCCACCTGTTTTTGTGGGATGGAGTTTTGGCCTGCCTAGTGACATTACCAGGCGGTAAATGAGTTAACAGAGCAATAAAAAAAAAATCCAAACCTCTCTGCCAATACAGCTAGTTTTCCGTTTGCCCTTCCTCACTCAGACCACTCGCAGACAGTCTTAGCAACATTCCAGCTATCACTGTTTTTCTTCTCTGAGGACAAAATAGCATTTTTTAAAATTGTTTTTTAAAACATGTTTTTCTCTTTCTCTCTGTAGACAATCTTGAGATGTCTGTCTACCTATATGTTGTTATCCCTTTGTTTGTTTCCCTGTTTCCTTATCTTTTGTGGATTTGTGGGTGTCTGTTGTTGCTCATCGTTTGTTTGATCGAGTACTTATTTTAGATATGTTTGCGCTTTTGTGTTGTGAGCGTGAATGTGCAGAATATGTGTATAAGCAAGTTATTTCCTGCTCATTCCCTTCTCATCTTTATGATTTAGTTGGATTTTTGCTTTGCTGCAGTATTTGCCACCAAAGAACCCCAGTGGATCAAAAGCCCCTTCCTGTGATACATTCTGTAGATGTCACTGTGACCCTGCTTTACCCTTTGAATCCTGAAAGTTTGTACTATTCCTGTTCCTGTCCTGACCACATTCTCCAATGTCTGTCTCTTTTTCATTTCAATTTCAATTTTTTTTGCACCTTAATTGTCCTCTTGCCAAAATGGAAGATGACGAAGACATTACGTCGACGACAGTCCAGAAAAGAGATCCGGACCTTCTCTCCGATGTGTCTGAGCTGAAACAAGACCTGATCAAAATGACCGCTATCCTAACCACGGATACCACTGACAAATCCAGTTCTCTGGAAGGGAGCGGTCTGGAGAAAGGGGCTGAGGAGGTTCAGGGCGAGCCATTTGAAATCATGGAGAAGGTCAAAGAGGATTTGGAGAAAGTGGGCAAGATACTCAGGTGTGGAACATTGGAGGGTGAGGTAGCAGAGGGGGCAGCAATAGCAGCCGGAATGAATGAAGAGTGGATCCTTCTCTCAGACTGTGAGATAGAGGAGGCCAAAAAGATGTCTTCCTTAGAACCCCAGGAACCTATTCTACATGAAGTCCAAGTCAACAGAGGGATTCCCAGACCTAAAGCCATCAAAGACGTGTCTGGCATGAACACACACCTGACTGGTGAACTCAAAGAATATCTCCTGGATGTACCTGAGGGCTCCAGTGCAGCAGCTCAGGAGGATGTGGTCCAAGAGAAATTCACAGAGGTCGTCCTGCGCAAAGGCGTGAAAAGAACCACAACGACAATAACAACAACAGCTACAATCAAAACTCCTGCTGTTGAACTCAAAAAGCCAGTCAGGAGGAAAGGAAAAGATCAGGAACAGGCGGAGGAATCTACCTATGGGGATGCTCTCCTAAGTGCACCCACAGACCGTAAACCAGTGTCACCTGTGTCCCCAGTAGTTGAGGAGACCCCCATTGGGTCCATAAAAGACAAAGTCAAAGCCCTTCAGCAGAAAGTGGAGGCAGAGAGAAGAAGGGTCAAAAGCCAACTAGCACCAAACCCTCAAAGGTTGCAGTGGAGAGCAAAATCCCTCAAAGGACCGAAGAAACCACCCTTAAATTGAAACAGAGCCCTGCAAAACAGGACACCGCTAAACAGGGCCACCCTAAGTCCCCCAAAACTGAGTCTGAGAAGCTGCAGGAGACTATGTCAGTAAGGGAGCTCATGCGATCCTTCCAAAAGGGGCAGGACCCCTCAAAGAGAAAGTCTGGACTTTTCGAGCTCAAAACCCACACCTCTACAGAGCATGAAACAACAGAATCAGAATTACAGCCCAAACAGTCAAAATCCACTATCAAAGCCACCACAATCCGTTACGAACGGGAAGTATCACTGGACGCCATTCCTGGCGAGCACCACAGAGCCAAAGATGAGCAAATTAGCCCACATAGAAAGCACTCCAAAGACTTTGGTGCTGAAATTAAAGCAGAGCTTGAGGACAATCCAGAGTACCAACAGTTTAAGCAGACCTCTGTAGAGGGTAGTCCTGCTGCCCAGTCAGACCTAACTGAAACCGTAGAGTTTCTGAATATTTCCCTCTATGATAGCTCTGATAGTTTGAAACATGAGAGCGTGGCAGACTCTCCCAGTGCCAGCCTGGGTGATGGTAGTCCTCCTCACCTTAGCTCAGAGGATAGCCTTAAACACGAGGGCTTAGCCACCCCTGGAACAAGCCCTGACAGTCTCTCCCTCTCTCCAAAAAATGCTGACCAGTCCACTAAAAACTCAACAGCTGCTACTATAGCTGTCAAAGGTGACAATAAAACCAAGGACAAATCTGGAGACTCCGGTGTGGGGACCACTGATGACCAGCCATCAACGGAAATGACCCTTCCTGTCTCTCCCAGTGAGGCTGCAGATGACCGCACCACGAGTGAGTCCATATATTTTCAGACGGGCGAGTCTAAGCCATATAAAACGAGAAAGCTTACAAAGAGAGTTTCAGAGACTTTAGAGAGCTTCCTTAGGGATGAGGAGAGCCCTGTTGACAAGCTAGCATCAGCTGTAGCTATGACCCTTGCTTCTAGTTCCTCTACCCAGCATCAAGGAAGCTTAGAATTGCCTTTAAAAGACCCAGATACCCTCAGTCCCTTAGCCGACGAATCTTTGACCATAAGCCACAGAGACTCTCTAGACGAGGATAGTCCCCTCATGGAAGACGACTCCTCCCATAGGACCCCAGACTCCATCGAGCCCAGCCCAACAAAGGAATCACCCTGTTGTGACTCCTTAGAAAGCAGCCCTGTAGAGCAGAAAACGTTCCCTCCCATTCTAAATCCGCCCAGTGGGTCCTCTAGACACCCAGAACCCACCAAAGCCTCAGACTTCCCCCCAGACGTGTTGCGTAGTAGGCTACGCAGGGACCAGGAGGCTAGTGCCAACGATGATGACAGTATCGAGCAGACTTCGTCCCAGATGGAAAGTTCTGGTAAGAGTCCCCTCTCCCCCGAAACCCCTAGTTCTGAAGAGGTAAGTTATGAGGTAAACCCCAAAACCCCTGACCACATGTACTTATCTGTGGTGTCCATACCAGCTTTCATCCCCGAATACTCAGAGGAAGAGGATGATGAGGCAGAAGCACAGAGGAAATTCATCCCAGAGGATGAGATGTTTAAAATGTCAGCCCCCAAAAAAACATTTGAGGAAGTGGACCAGGACACCAGAGCCAAAAAGAACTCTAGAAAATATATAATTGCCTTGGCAGGTGATGAAGCAGGGGATGATAGCTTCAAAACAGTTGAACTAGAGTCCGCAAATGAGAGTGGGCTCAATAGGGCCAAGGAGACCTCAGAGTTAGCTCTTTCTGTTGAATCCCTTATTAAAGTACAACCTCCCTCTCCTTTTCCAGCAGGTGTGCATGAAGGAATCCACCACACAGAAGCCAAGAGCACAGCTACAATGGTAGCAGTGGAGGGACCTCAATCTGTCTCAGAGCAGCATGTCCCACAATCAGTTCAGTCACGCAAAGACATGGATGACACGGAAGACAGTTTAGCTAAAACGGTTACCGCATCTTCTAGCTCTGAGGGGGCTGCAAACATAACCGATGAGCAGAAGGAGGAAAGTTTGAGGAAATCAAGGGAAAGCCAGGAGGATGATGGGGGAGGGAAAGAAGCAGATGCAGGCAGTCTGCAGACAGCTGCTGTAAAAGCTCCCTGTCAAATAGAGAGTAATATAACTGACGAAGTGAAAGGAGATCACAGGAGGCACTCAGGAGCTCCTGAGGTAGAAACGTCCTCCACTGCTGTCATTGGACAAGTGAGGGAAACATTCAAACCCGAGATCTGTATCTACGATGACACAGAGGAAGACGATGAGGAAGAGGAACCTCCCAGAACCGAGTCGAAGGGCGTAACCGCCAGAGCAGAGGCAGACCCTTGGAGTGCCATGCGCGAAGACGATGATGCTTTTGCGGCCCGCGTCAAAGAGGAAGAACAGAAGATCTTGGTTCTGATTGTAGACCGGCAGTCCCAGGGGGCAACCCCGGACACCACCCCAGGAAGGAGCCCCACGGAGGAAAGCACGCCAACCAGCGAGCCCAATCCATTCCTCTTCCAAGAGGGGAAGCTCTTTGAGATGACTCGGAGCGGAGCTATTGACATGACCAAAAGGAGCTATGAGGACGAGGGCTTTGCCTTCTTCCAGATAGGCGAGCAGCCCATAGAGGAGGCGCCAGCTGAACAGGTCAAAGATGAGCCAGGAGATAGAGGAGTCCAAACAGAAAGTGAAATCGGACTCAACCTGACTCTGCAAATAAAAGTGGAGGAAGATGAGGAACAGGTGAAAGATGCTTCAGATCCCACACACCGTGCCTCGACAGAGGACGATCAGAAAGGTAGTGAAGCTGCAGCTGCCTCCCCCTCAAAATCAGATGCTTCTAAGTCGAGAATCCCTAGAATGGGTCTTTCTGCCTCAGCTAAGACCACTAAGAAAGACAAAGACCCAGTATCACCAGTGTCTCCTGAAACTGTAGAGGTGAAACCAGACATAATTGTAGAGGAGACCCCCCTAGAGGTAGAAACTAGTTCCCTCGATCCAATGATAACAGATGTTGAGACAGCAGTAACCACTGTCACTCGATCAGTGTACCCAGAACAGGACCAAGAGTCCTCTGACTCCTCTCCAGAGGAGCAGCATTCGGTCATAGAACTCCCCCAAACCACAGAAAAGACCAAAACCCCAACTTCTACTGAAAAAGTTCCAAAGATCCCAACTAAAACCCCAGCCAAGGCTGGCCCCCAAAGTCAGATTAGAACTGCTTCCTCCTTTACATCCCCTGCATCCCCCTCTTCAGCTAGTCCTAAGAAAGAGACTCCCGCTTTAGAGTCCAAATCGAGAATACCTGTCAAGGGCAAGGCTATCCCTGTCAAGCCTGAGCCATCAGTTAAACGTACCGAGTCATCCCAGGACGCAAAGCTCAAGGTCCCAGTAAAAAAGGACTTGAGGAGAAAGTCTGAGACAGATACAGGTCCCTCTGCTGTACCCAAAACCAAGACGTCGTCTTCCAAAGCCAAGAGCTTCTGTGAGGCAGACAAGTCATCATCTAAAAAGGACCTGGGTCGTCCCATGAGCGATGACTCCTCCACCAAGCCAAAGTCGGGCTTTGGTTTCCAATCTAGGCTGCCAGTTAGAGGCAAGCTTGGTCAGACATCTCACACTTCCACCCCCGCCAAAGACAAAAGCGAGCCGCGCAAGAAGTCTATAGAGTTTGTCGATAAGATTAGCGACGAAGTTACAAAGCTAGTTGAGAGATTTCCTCAGGACGAGAAAAACAAAGAGCAGGAGGCTGCTGTCTCGAATGATGAGAGCAGCGGCATAGACCCGTCTGTCATAGAGAGGGAGACTTTTCCCGAAATACAGTTCCCTGCTTCCGGAGATGTCTATCCCATTAGACCCCTGTGGGATGACCCTGTTGACACGCAGATGCAACGGATTCCCGACGATACAATCAGAAGTCAAGGTACCCCCCCCTCCTTAAGGGGCTCGTTCTCTCTCTCTATATTGTGCGTTGCTAGCGTGCTAGCCGTAAACGGTGCCGCTTCTCTGTGTCTTGTAGCTAAGGTGACGTGTAACTAAAGACTCTTTGTGGTTGCTTCTGTGGTGTTTGAGCTGTGTCTTGTGTTTGTGGCTGTGTCTCTTTTCTTTTTTCTCTTTTTTTATCTCCAGATTGACTTAGGCAGGGAATCAATTCAATCATTTAAATTATTGAAGGATCAGTTTTATGTTGATGTCATTGAGATCATTTGTCATAGTCAGATTTAGTATCAAATATATTTTATTAACCAAATTAGGCTGTAGGAGTAAAGCTGAATTATATAAAATGATAGAAGAAACCACAATCATTTTTCCTGAGCTGTTACAATGTTGTTTCTGTTGAACTTCTGCAATTTATTTCAATGCCTTTTGATTTAAAAAAAATAGTTTTACAGTCCTGAAAATTGCACGGGGATCACTTTTATGGTATTGCTAATCTATGAACCAACATCATAGTGTAATAAGAAGCTATACACCAAATACATGTCATTTCAGTTACTGTTAATTATCCACACATACCTTCAAATAGTTAACCTTATTGCACCACCGAGCACAATAAAGCCAGCAAAGACGTTTTCCTCATGTGCTCAGTTGAAGATAGTGTTTTCTTTCTAATGTGAATGTGACTTTGCCTGTCCATCCTTGTGTGGCCAATCCTCTCACGGCTCTCCTGCTGTTGTGGTGGCATTTACAGTAGATTCCCAGCATGAAGCCGAGAGGAAAGAGGAACGGTTGGAAATAATAGCCGACCACCTGGGCTTCAGTTGGACGGGTGAGTGGAACACCAGGCATATCGGTACTCGGTGTCAGAAACGATAATCACTTCCCAGTGATTTTGAAGAATGTTCAAATTAACATTGCATATTTAACACTGAAAATTGTCCTATAAGTGTTTGTGGTTGCTATTCTCAAAAAATGTATATGTTATCTGATCTGCCAGATATTTCCAGTATTGGATTTCCATCAATCCTTTTTTAAATCACATCATAATATCTGTCTATTTTCGGGTGTGTTTTCCAGAGCTGGCTCGAGAACTGGAGTTCAGTGAGGAGAAAGTCAATCTAATAAGGCTTGAGAACCCCAATTCACTACAGGACCAAAGCCACGCCCTGCTGAAGCTCTGGACTGACAGGGAGGGTAAAAATGTCACAGGTACGTTGATCTATCTGCTCTTTATTGTATTCAGAATATTCAGTGACATTTAGAATATTCATCATAGGGGCCTCCCAAGTGGTGTAGTGGTCTAAGGCACTGCACTGCATCACAGTGCTAGCTGTGCCACGAGAGATCCTGGTTCGAGTCCAGGCTCTGTCACAGCTGGCCGTGACTGGGAGACCCATGGTGCGGCACACAATTGGCCCAGCATCGTCCGGGTTAGGGGAGGGCTTGGCCGGCAGGCATGTTCCTGCCCCATCGCACATCAGCAACTCATGGCGGGCTGGGCGCAATGCACGCTGACATGGTTGCCAGGTGTACGGTGTTTCCTTCGACACATTGGTGCAACTGGTTTCCAGGTTAAGTGGGCATTGTGTCAAGAAGCATTGCAGCTTGGCTGGGTTGTATTTCCCAATGGCTTTACTATGACCATTTTGTCATATTGTTTTCCCACAGAAACATCACTGATCAAAAGACTAACCAAAATCAACAGAATGGACATTGTCCACCTCATCGAAACCAAGATGGTCAAGTCCACCCAGGAGGACACATCACACACCTATGCAGAGATTGAGAGGACCATTGCACTGGATCACAGTGAAGGTACAGTACAGTGTATTAACAAGTGGAATGGGAATGTTCTATGTTGACTGTCATGAGACAGTAAACCTCATGTCATTTTGTGAAACACCATTTTTTAAAACTATGTCAGAAAGATCACAGGTTAATAACGATGTTCATATTTATGCCTGTCCAGGTTTCTCTGCCCTCCAAGAGGACATAGACAGTCCACGGCCAGGCAGGCGTACAGACAGCACCCCCAGTGGGTCAGGGTCCAGGCAGGGGCCCCTTGTGGTGTCAGAGGAGGACCTCTCCTCCAGCATTTCGTCACATCACGAGACTTCAGGGCGGGTGGAGACAGACGAATCAGTAACAGGCCTCCTGAGACACGTCCAGAAGGAGAAGCTGCAGAAAGAGATGGATTCGACACAGTAAGTCAGTGGGACAGTATAACAGGGAAGTACTGAGTGAAAGAGAAATTGGTTAAGAGGTCTTATATTGTTTTGGAGGGTTTGCCGGTACATACATGTTGTATGGTTGTAGAAACAAACAGTTAATTAAGATATTGATTTGCGTTGTTAAAATCTATCTCTCTCTGTGATGGAGAGAGATAGAGAGAGTCCGACAGAAAGAGGGAAAGACAGAAAGAGGGACCAACAGAAAGAGGGACTTGGGAGACTTCAAAGGGGATTAGATGTTTGACCTTGTTATTGTTTTGTTCCTCAGTTCTGTGGGCGGTACATCAGATACTGGACCGGAGAAGGCTGAGTCACTACATATGGGCACTTTCAAACAAGTAAGTCCCTTCTTCACCTTGTACCGCACCTCCCCCTACCAGCTCACCTCTCATGTCCTAGATCCTGTCTACAAAGGGCCCACCCCTCCCCCCTCGCCCTCTCTATCTGTCAAGCATTCTGAGGACGGGGCACAGGGAGGTGCAGAGTGGGGTGAGGGGTCAACTCACCCCCCCCAGGCTGAAAGTGACAACAAATGGGTGTTGTCACCAACGAGTCACCAACAGTCGCCCACAAGAAGTCGTAGGCGTGTCTGTGGGAGCCGTCCGTTGTCCATGACCGACTTCGAGGACAGTCTGACTGAATGTGACCAGGCCGAGCCAGACTTCAGTGAGCTGTCTGTGGAGCTAAAGCAAACCTCAGAGGACTACACTTACCTCTCCACCACCTCTGTCACTATGACAATGGAACGGGTCACAGAGAACATCAGTATTACAGCCAAGCCTATAAATGTACCACAGTCTACTCAGCTGCCTCAGTCTTCTGAGGTGGTACGACCCAAAGAGACACATAAGATATTCTCAAAGGATCATATTGACGAGGTGTCACACAGACTTTACAAAGTCCTGTTTGGGTATGTAGTGAAGTCAACTAGTAAAGGATCCAGGAAAACACCAATGGAATTGGATGAAGTGGCGGGTACTTACAGAGCCAGCCCGGTTTATGCAGAGGATTCCCCTACCTCCATGCCTTTGATTGATGTAGACCAGGCTGAGCTTTATGTCAGACCTGTAGATATCAGTCCCTTGATCCCAGAGTCTATCTCCTTTGAAGTGGGTAAGGAATCCCAGACAATAGCTCAAACATCATCTGACGTGTCAAGAACCACTCTCATTTCAGATTCGGTCAAAGTAAAATCCATTGTCAGCACTGCATTAATCCAGATGTCACATGAATCAACTGCTGAGCCCCCAGGAGAGGTGTTAGATCCTCCAGTGGCTGACTCCAGATCAGCCAAATCTGTTATACCGGAGGTAGAGTACAGTTTTGCGATAACCTTACCTATCACTCAACACAAGCCTTCAAGTCAGGAGGAAGCCTTTGTTACATTCTTATCAGAGTCATTCATGCCTTTGGTGCCAGAATCTACAGCCTCCGAAACCGAAAAAAAGTCTTCATCCCCTGACTCAGGGTCTGAGTATGCTACTAAATTTGTAGTTTCAATGCATGATCGATCATCTTCCCCAGAGTCAGTGACTTCAGATGATAGGTCTGGGTTCCAATCACCTGAATCCCCTATACTAGAGTATCGCCTGTCAACACCTGATTCATCCATACTGTTGACTGAGAGTAGAGCCTCATCCCCTGAATCACTGTCATCCGTTACTGAACTTAGGCTTCTTTTGCCTGACTCGTCCATACCTAATTTTAGACCCCTGTCTCCTTTACCATCCCCTGAGATTAAATGGGAAACTGCAAAATTACCTGCTTATGCCTCTGGACAAATGTTTAGGCCATTGACATCTATGGTTCCAAACAAGGGAGAGTTTACCAGAGCGATATCTCCAGGTAGTGAAAGTAGTTATTGTCGATCTATTTCACCTGAATCTGTAATTTACGAAGCTGAAGACAGAGCATCGTCTCCTGAATCAGTAATTCTGGAAACAGTGAGGTGGCATTTTTCATCAGATAGACCACTATCTCCTGAAGAGGATTTACAGAAGAGGGTATCATCACCTGAATCTACCGGGTCAGTCAATGAACATAGACCCCTATCCCCTGATTCTCCTGTACCTGAGTTTAGACAGGTCATACCTGAATCGGTTATCTCCACTTCGGGATACAGATCATTCTCACCTGAATCAGAGACTTCAGTGACTTCAGAAACTGAATGTATACCATTGGAGGCTTTTGCCTTTTGGCAGAGACCAGACTCACCTGAGTCTTCAAGATCAGTAGATGAAGATATATTTCTGTCTCCAGATTCACCAATTCCACAATGTTGGCAATCTGAACCCATTGCTTTAGTGACGTTCTGTAGAACATCATCATCCCAGTCTATATTTTCAGATGTAGATTATGAAACTGCACCCTTAGTTTCATTACTTTATAAGGATAGACCTTCATCATCTGAATCAGTAGCATCGATAGATGAGTACAGAGCGCTATCACATGAATCACCTATACCTCAGTTTCGACACTTATTACCCGACTCTATTGTTGATTATAGATCAGATTCATCTAAATCAGTATTGTCAGACACTGAATATGTTCCAATGTCGCTGGAGTCTATAGCTGCAGCGCATAGATCAGATTCACCTGAAAATGTTGACTTTGAAAAGGAGATCACGTATCCAGCGTTGACCAAATTGGAATCCCCTAAACTCCTTGTTTTTCCATCCGTGACAAAAGCAAAGTTGACACTTGTTCCAGAAAAATTACAATTGGCAGCAGAATCATTTGAAGCCATTAAACCTAACCCTTTAATGTCAGAACCTGCTATTTCAACAGACATGCAAAATATACATCCAGATATACAGCAGTCCACTGAAAAGGGCAAAAGAAAACTCAATCCATTGTCGGCAAAGACGAAACCCGCAAAAAAAATTAAATCAAAGTCCGCCAAAATTGATCCAGCATCTGAATCAGAGACCGAAATTCCTGCTGAAATACAATTATCTGAGTCAGCATTATCTTCTACAAACCCACCTCCAACGAAACCTGCAGAAGTTGTAACTGCACCTAAACCAGCACTACCCGAATCTACTAAACCTGAACCTCACAAAGGACTATCAGTACCTGATGTAGCTCAACCTTCAGAAGACCAACACATGGTACTATGCGTGTCACCAATAACTGTAACTGAATCAGGTGTATATGTCCCTGAAAGTCCACCAATCATATTCAAGTACACAGCTCCACCCTTTCTGGAATCTAGTAAACCTCAACCTCTATTAGGTCTATCAGCCACTGGTGACGAGGCTCAACCTCCAGAAGATCAAGACATGGTACTATGCGTGTTGCCAATAACTGTAACTGAATCAGGTATTAATGTCGCTGAAAGTTCACCAATATTAACCGAGTCCTCAACTGCACCATTATTTGAATTTAGTCAAACTGAACCTCAAAAAGGACTATTAGTACCTGCCTTGGCTCAATCTTCATCTGTATCACCATCTGTGTCACCAATAACAGTATCCGAATCAGGGACACATGTCCTTCCATCAGCAATACTAGTGCCAGAGTACAGACTTGTGTATGATGCAGAACTTTGGAAGCTTATCTCTCAAGTAAATGACCCACAATATGTAGGAGAAACCTACTGTAGTAAAACAGGTGTGTTTGAGTATGCTGGACAAAGAATGGAGTATGAGGTGACATCGGAACCTGAACGTAAATCGTTATCAATAGATTCTCCAGCTGAGGAGAATGACTCTAAGCCACTGTCACCGGAGTCATTATCAGAGTACAGACCCATGTCATCTTCATCCCTGATGCTGTTGGAGGATATTAAAACAATGTCTCCTGCGTCTACAAGAACAACGGATGAAAATAGGTCATTGTCACCAGATTCCCCCGTACCCAAATATTCACCATTGTTCTGTGAAGCTGTTCAGTTTCACCTTAGGTCATCATCACCTGAATCGTTACCAGATGATGAGGTTTCTGAGATATTTGAGTCAAGATTTGTAGCTATTGAAGGTAGACCCTTATCGCCTGAGTCGACTGGATCAGTCAGTGAGAATAACTCACTTTCAAAAGACAAAGACATGGTACCTTGTGTGTCACCAATAACGGTAGAAGAATCGGGTGTAGAAGTCCCTGAAAGTCCACCAATAATATTTGAGTCCACAGCCCAATTCATTTCTGAATCATCTAAACCTGAGTGTCAGAAAATACTTTATGTACCTAATTTAGCACAACCTTCAATAGAGCAAGATTTGACGCCATCCATGTCAACAATAACGGTAACTGAATCAGATGTTGATGTCCCAGAAAGTCCACCAATAACATTCGAGTCCACAGCCCAATTATTTCCTGAATCTAGTAAACCTGAAGCTCAGAAAGGACTGTCAGTACCTGATTTCACCCACACTCCAAAAGAACCATCTTTGTCACCAATAACAGTATTTGAAGAAGGAATACTTGTCATTCCATCAGTCATACGAGTCCCAGTTTACAAACTTAAGTATGATGCAGAGCTTTGGAAGCTGATCTCTCCAATACATGACCCCCATTATGTAGGGGAAACCCCCAAAACGGGTATATTTGAGTATGCTGACAATATCATAGAGTATGTACAGACATCAGAAAGAGAAAGTCAAAGTTCATCAACTGAGGTTACTGAGGAAAGACCACTCACACCTGATTCTGAGTCTGAATATAGGCCTCTCGCAACTGAGTCAGTTAAGATAAAGGCTGTTTTGAGATCAGATTCAGCAGAGTCAGTAAAGTCATTGAAAGCATGTCAATCTTTATCTCTGAATTCTCCCATACCCCAATATTCACTATTTTCCCTTGAAACGGCTCAATCCTATCATAGATCATTGTCACCTGAATCAGTATCTGATTCAGATGTTGAAATAGACCCAAAATATTCAATAGCTCTGGGTATTGACACGAGATCGTCCTTTCCTGAATCTCTAGGATCTGTCCATGAACATAGATCACTGTCCCCTGACTCTCCTGTACCTCCGTTTAGACAGGTAATACCTGAATCTGTTCTTGGATACAGATCCTCATCGCCTGAATCAGTGACTTCAGAAACCAAATTTATACTTTCTGAGGCTTTTTCCTTTTGGCAGAGACCAGACTCACCTGAGTCAATAGCATCAGATACAGAGGAAAGACCCCTATCACCTGAGTCTTTATCAGAGTATAGAATCATGTCTCCTGAATCAGTCATGCAACTGACAAACAGCAGATCATCATCACCTGAATCTACAGCATCAGTGGATGAGTACAGGTGTCTTTCTCCAGATTCCCCCATGCCTGAGTTTAGACAGGCATTACAAGAATCTATCGTTTCAATGGTTGGATATAGGTTCTCATCCCCTGAATCATTGGCAGATTATGAAACAGAATCTGAAACAGAATACACTCTTTTGATTTCTGAGATTGAAGATAGACCCGACAGTCCCGATTCAACGGCATCAGTAGATGAGTTTAAAGCTCTGTCACCAGACTCCCCAGTACCCAAGTACACACAGCACGAAACTACTACACTAGTGGCATGGAATAGATCAGCATCGCCTGAATCGATATGCTCAGATACGGAATCTGAAATAGAGTTATTCATAGTTGCCTCAATTCTTCTTAAGGATAGATGCTCATCAGCTGAATCAATTGCATCTATAGATGAATGCATGGCATTGTCTCCTGACTCCCCCATACCTCAGTTTAGACAGATGTTACCTGAATCTGCTATTTCAACCATTGGGTACAGGTCATCATCACCCAAATCATTTGCTTCAGATATTGAACATGCACCACTCATTTCTGAGTCCTTATTTGATGAGGTGAGACCAGACTCACCTGAATCAGTGGCATCAGTTGATGAACATAGACCATTAACACCCGAGGGTCCTGTCCCTGATTATAGGGAGGCGTTACCAAAATCTGTATCAATAAGGGAATTATCCTCCACTGGATCAGTGTTGTCGGATTCGGAACACTTCATATCAACTGCAGAGTATTTTGCTACTGAACCTACGCAATTGTCACCTGAATCAGTAGAATCAAACTGTGGGGAAACAGAGTTGTCAGCCAAAAGTCTCATTCCTGAGCGCGCATTACCATCAGAAATATTGGCACGTGAAGAAACAGACCAGAAATCAATGGCTGGTTCACCTATACCTGGAACAACCATGATGGTGGAAGAATACAATCTTATGTACGATGCACCTGAGTCTTTGCCTGACTGCCAACCCATGTCACCTGCAACATTAGTGTTAAAGGCAGATGTTGGAATATCATCACCCGAATCTGTGATATTAGAGAAACAAGTTGAGAAGGATAGATCGCTATCCCCTGAGTCAGCTGAATACAGACCCATGTCTCTAGAATCAGCCATGTCAATGGTTGACGTTAGAACATCTTCACCTGAATCAATGCATGAAATGAATGACAACAGGTCGCTTTCTCCAGACTCACAGATCCCTCAGTATACAATATCAGGTGTATCACGAATGGATTCATGTAATATGGAGTATGCCACAATAGAACACAGGTCATCATCACCTGAATCAACGTCTTCTGGCTCTGAGTATGAGCTAATGGCCATATCACCTTCAGCATTAGAGAGTAGGCCATCCTCACCTGATTCCCTAGAATCAGTTGGCAGGAATCGGCGGCTTTCGCCTGACTCACCGGTGCCTCAGTTTATGAGGATTTTATCTCAGTACTTCATGGAACCCCTTAGTGATATAACGTCTTCACCTGAATCCGTGTCATCAGACACTGTATTCGTAGCCTTACCTCTAGATTATTGGGCCGATGTCCTCCGAAGGCAGTCGTCTCCTGAATCCGGTGAATCAGATGAAGAGTTAAGTTTAGTTATTACAGGTAGAGAAACAATGACATTTAAAGCAGGTACGTTGAGTGATGTGACAACTGTTTTAACTTCTGAGCGTGTCCCATTGTCACCCAAAGAAAAGTCCTTGGGTGTCACTCTGTTGTCAGTCCCCGATAATGAATTTGAAATAGATCAGGGACAAATGAGCACGACAGATCAAGGCTTATCAAGGGTCAGTGGACTAGTAGCAGAAATGGTTACCTCATCTACGGAATGGACACAGACAAAGCATGGTTCAGAGCATGCTGAAACCATCCCAGCTCCCCAAGCCACTATTGGTTTGGAAGACGTCAAAAAGGTCCAGAAAGACGTCCCAGTAAGTCAACAACCAGTGAAGGTCCAGGACGGAAAAGAGGAAGAAGTAGAGGTCCTGTGCCCCAGTGCGGATACAATAAACACCCAGGAAGACCCACAGAGGGTAAGAGAGAGAGCATGAGAAAGCTGACTTGCACGTGCCATGAAATAATGGAATAACTCCCATGCTAATGGAGGATGATAATAACACTGTGTGGTTGAAATGGATGTCTGGATTCTGAAGAATGTTTGTGCAATCACAATAGACTTGGATGGTGTTTGATGTAACTAACCAATTTTGTCTCTTTTGAGATGTAACTAATAATTTGTGAAAAAGCACAGTCTCATTACTGTAACGTCATCTGGCACATCATGTTGGCCTTTAGAATTGCATGGTTTGTTCTCCAATGGTTTGTTTTTGAAATTTGTTCTTGCAGTGATTTAAAATATAACATGTTGTTGAAGAAAATGAATCACAAGACCTAGTACTCTAATAAGTGTTATGCAGTTTGTTGATGGGATGTCGGTGGTGCATGCTGTAACAACGCATTTCAGTAATCCATGTTCAAGTGATGTCAACATTTATTTCTAGGCTCCGTCTCAAACTGCCAAGGAAATACTGTTGCAGACCGGTTATGGAAAGATGCAAAGTGAATTCAAGTCTACCATGATAATGGAAAGTACTTTTCATGAGCCAAAGGCAGTTCCAGCCTTCAGTCAAGAAACCAGTGTATCGGTCCTGGCATCTACTAAACAGATGAAGACAGCCACAGGCTACGAACCTCTTATATCAACTCCATTGCAGATCAGTGAACAAGACCCCTTCACTACCCATAGAGCAGTCACACCTAAACTAAAGAAACCTGACTCTGCCCGTCAGGAATTCCTTGGCTCGAGTGAATTTACATGCAAGGAATTTGAGCAGAATCAATCGGGTGAGTTATTTTCGCCGATGTCAAGCCAATTCCTGGTGCCTCCAGACTATGAAGCTGTGTTTTCTGGACGCCAGTCTCTGAGAGTCTCTGAGTGTAGCCAGGTGTCTCCCACTGATATGAGTCCAGTTTTGCCCGTCTTCAGTGACTCTCTGTCAGATAAGAGTCAGGTCACGACGACCACCCTGATAGGTCTTGAGTCCGCTTCCAAGTCTGTTACACCTGGATCCGCAGAAGCCTTTGAATTCTCCCCAGACTTTAAGCGAGTGCTCGGGGAATTTGAGAAATCACTCTCTGCATTTGGACCAGATATCCAATCAGATTCCGCCCAAGAAGACTCAGACCTGGAGTTCTTTGACTGCAAAGATGACTTGTCAGACTTCTTAGAGCCAGAGGATCTGGAGCCAGAGGAACCTGAAGACCTCTACCACATTGAAGAGCCTCCTTCCCCAACCCCCTTCGGCAGCACACCGGAGACAGGCTTCCTCAAAGGGAGCCCTATATACAGCACACAGTTCCTACGGGTGGATGACCAAAAGCGCTTCTCATCGGGTAGTGAAAGTCTTGGGGATTATGGCATTTATGACAGACCAGAAAGTGAAAGTGAAACTGTACCTACATGTGAAGAGCTTCCCTCCAGGTCGCGGGCAGGGTACGATGACGATGAGTACTCTCTGGAACGGGTAAGAGGTCGAGCATGACGACTGCACCCTGCCCTGGCTTGTGTCCCAGCTTCTCAGGCTGATTGCAGTGTTACCACAGTCCAGAGAGGACATCAACTCACTCAAACACAAGTATAAAAAGCTTATCAGTGCTGTGTTTGCATGTGTGTATACTTACAAGACAATACACTGTAAGTCAAACCACTGGTCACTGACCAACACAATGGAGTAATCATGGGACAAAATCAGGAATAAGGAATATACTTACCTTTGAGAATGTTTGCTTGCTGTGTTTGCTAATTATTTTCCTATTTTCAGCTAAGGTATTTGATACAATGAAGAGAACCCACACTACATACGAATAAATTCCATTAAAAAAAGTGAAATAATTGTCTAACCTTTACTGTCAATACTTCATATTCCACATCAACATTCCAAACAGAGGTATTTGTTTAGACTTTAACCACAATTTCTTTGGATTATCGTTTACATATCTTGCATGGCTGGTTTTGTTGAAGGGGTGTTGTACAACTGGGCCTTCTCTTCATCTTCCATCTCCAACACCATTTCATAGAACCTCTCTCATATTTGATTTATTTCTGAAAAGTTATATCAGGTCTACGATAGCCTACTTTTGAATGCCTTTTTGCTATTCCAATGAGATAAAAGTAAAAAGTCCAACCGAGAAAGAGAAAAGAAGGAACACTGTTGCTTGTTGTTTTGTTCTTGCAGTAACTGTGCCTGCAGTAACTGTTCTTGCAGTAACTGTGCCTGCAGTAACTATACAAAATGTGTAACCATGATATAATGATCTATTATGCTCACAATGGCTGTGTGCTGTCTCTCAGGAGATAAATGAGGAGCTAGGGTTGCTGTCATCGGATAACTCAGAGGAAGAGGTGTTAACCTCCAGGGTGGTCCGACGCAGAGTTATCATCCAGGTATCGGGCATCGGAGAGCATGTAGAGGAGTGGGCGCTGCCATAGTGTGCTGTGGTGCTGGGTTTAGATGGGAGTTGACTTTTTGCTTGTGGGTAATTTTGTTGCTGTGCTGAACTTTGGATAATGCCTATGATATACAGTGGGGCAAAAAAGTATTTAGTCAGCCACCAATTGTGCAAGTTCTCCCACTTAAAAATATGAGAGAGGCCTGTAATTTTCATCATAGGTACACTTCAACTATGACAGACAAAATGAGAAAAAAAATCCAGAAAATCACATTGTAGGATTTTGAATGAATTTATTTGCAAAAAATGGTGGAAAATAAGTATTTGGTCACCTACAAACAAGCAAGATTTCTGGCTCTCACAGACCTGTAACTTCTTCTTTAAGAGGCTCCTCTGTCCTCCACTCGTTACCTGTATTAATGGCACCTGTTTGAACTTGTTATCAGTATAAAAGACACCTGTCCACAACCTCAAACAGTCACACTCCAAACTCCACTATGGCCAAGACCAAAGAGCTGTCAAAGGACACCAGAAACAAAATTGTAGACCTGCACGAGGCTGGAAAGACTGAATCTGCAATAGGTAAGCAGCTTGGTTTGAAGAAATCAACTGTGGGAGCAATTATTAGGAAATGGAAGACATACAAGACCACTGATAATCTCCCTCGATCTGGGGCTCCACGCAAGATCTCACCCCAAAATGATCACAAGAACGGTGAGCAAAAATCCCAGAACCATACGGGGGGACCTAGTGAATGACCTGCAGAGAGCTGGGACCAAAGTAACAAAGCGTACCATCAGTAACACACTACGTCGCCAGGGACTCAAATCCTGCAGTGCCAGACGTGTCCCCCTGCTTAAGCCAGTACATGTCCAGGCCCATCTGAAGTTTGCTAGAGAGCATTTGGATGATCCAGGAGAAGATTGGGAGAATGTTATATGATCAGTTGAAACCAAAATATAACTTTTTGGTAAAAACTCAACTCGTCGTGTTTGGAGGACAAAGAATGCTGAGTTGCATCCAAAGAACACCATACCTACTGTGAAGCATGGGGGTGGAAACATCATGCTTTGGGGCTGTTTTTCTGCAAAGGGACCAGGACGACTGATCCGTGTAAAGGAAATAATGAATGGGGCCATGTATCGTGAGATTTTGAGTGAAAACCTCCCATCAGCAAGGGCATTGAAGATGAAACGTGGCTGGGTCTTTCAGCATGACAATGATCCCAAACACACCGCCCGGGCAACGAAGGAGTGGCTTCGTAAGAAGCATTTCAAGGTCCTGGAGTGGCCTAGCCAGTCTCCAGATCTCAACCCCATAGAAAATCTTTGGAGGGAGTTGAAAGTCCATGTTTCCCAGCAACAGCCCCATAACATCACTGCTCTAGAGGAGATCTGCATGGAGGAATGGGCCAAAATACCAGCAACAGTGTGTGAAAACCTTGTGAAGACTTACAGAAAACGTTTGACCTCTGTCATTGCCAACAAAGGGTATATAACAAAGTATTGAGATAAACTTTTGTTATTGACCAAATACTTATTTTCCACCATAATTTGCAAATAAATTCATTAAAAATCCTACAATGTGATTTTCTTGATTTTTTTTCCCATTTTGTCTATCATAGTTGAAGTGTACCTATGATGAAAATTACAGGCCTCTCTCATATTTTTAAGTGGGTGAACTTGCAAAATTGGTGGTTGACTAAATACTTTTTTGCCCCACTGTATATATACAGTATATTCATGTTTAGATTTCTGTCTCATTCTGTCTCCGCTTTGTTTTATACTGCACCATCATCTGCCATATAATTTTGTTCTGTGACAGATTGATGAAATATTTGTGATGTTAGATAATGGTGGATATGGTAATGTATATGATAATGGTTGATATGTATATGATAATGGTTGATATGGTAATGTATATGGTCATGGGCGATATGGTAATGTATATGATAATGGTTGATATGGTAATGTATATGATAATGGTCGATATGGTAATGTATATGATAATGGTTGATATGGTCATGTATATGATAATGGTTCGAAATGACTGATCTATGTTGGTTTATTTCCCTTTTTGAGATTGCAATGTTTAAACCGGTTCATCTGTGTACTTGCTTTAACTCCAGTGTGTGTTTCGGGTCTGTTAAGTCAGTGCTCTGACTGTGCATTTACTATGTTCTCTCTCCAGGCGGATGACCTGCCAGACATCCCTCCCCAGACAGTTACAGAAGAACAGTACATGGATGAGCAAGGAAACATGGTAGTCAAGAAGGTAAAAGGGACATTTTACACCTACATTCACAGACACTGACCTCTAGAACACTCCCCGATTTACAGTAGACCTCAACAACATAAGAAAAATATAAACTCCCACCAAATGATGATTATTTATTACATAACTACTATTTATCAATGATTTCCCCAGGCAAATAAGTGTGTTTGCTCTTATATGGCCTAGTCATGCAGCTCAGTGCTCTACATTCCTCTCTCTCTGGTCTCTCTGCCCCAGATCACACGGAAGGTGATCCGTAAGTACTTCTCTCCAGACGGTGTGGAGAGAGAGGAGGTGACGGTGCAGGGATCTCAGCAGGAGATGGTCAGCGTGGAGGAGGGAGACAGCTTCAACAAGGTGGTGAAGAGGACAGTGGTCCGGAGTGAGGGAGATCAGACTGAGGTCAGTCCGTCCATCTGTCGTCTTTGTGTCTATGCGTTTACATTTTGGTCATTTAGCAGATGCTCTTATCCAGAGCGACTTACAGTAAGTAGTGAGTGCGTACATTTTTGTATTTTGTTTGTACTGGTAAGGGCTGTGCGGTCACCGTAATTGACCGTTAATTAACATTAACACATTTAGCATCTCCGGGCTTCCACACATAACCAATGATGCAGATATATGGAATGTCTACATTTTAAAAAGTCTAATAAATCCATGTAATATAGCCATAATAAATCCATTATTTATTTTAGACAGGTCTAAAGAAACATGATGTAGTCTATTTCATAAGAACAGAATAACATACTCTGAGTTGTCCTGATGTGGCTATGCCAAATGGCTGTGGGCTACACTAGTTCATTTAGCAGACAAGATTTGCTTAGAATTCTGTGGTATTATTTTACAGTATGAAGAATACAATTGAACAAAGCTGAATAAAATATAAATATTTTCTCCAAACGATTTGTTAGAGTGAACACATGCAGCTATTCTGTGTTGAGGGGTAAACAAAGAAACTGGTCCTCCGATATGTTTAATTTACAGTTATTAATGTGACTTTAGTTGTTCTACAAATGTTGGGCTGTATGTTTTGATTTTTAATACATTTGCATGATGCATGATGCGACTCTAATAATGATTTGGAAAAAAGTTGCTTGAAAAGCATGAGCTCTGCTTTGTTTTTTTGCGCAGGCTGTACACACTACATCAGTCTCTCATTCACAATTTGACAAGCACTTGATAACGCCAGTGGCCGGTGTACCAGTGGCTGCGCGCTCCATCGCGTGATTGGTTCTTTCTCACAGGCTACAAGTTAAGACAGACTTATCAGGGTTGCGACTGCGCGTCCTTATTCAATTCAGAAGTGTATTTTGAAGATATTGGAAGAACTGTCCACATTTAACAAGATGAGTAGGCCTAACGAACAGCAAAAGCAGTAGCCTATGTCAATCTACTATCCCACATAGTACAAAGGTCGACCTATTCTATTCTGTGTGAGAAATAAATATTCCAAACATAGTCTGGGACAGTTGTGGGATGTGATAGTTCCCAAATTAATATGCAATTTGCTGATGCTACAGATCAGAAAGTTAAGCTTAAAATGTTGATAAACTATTAGGCTATTTCATCACATTATAAGCACAGCAGTGCACACATGGTAGTAGGATATAAGCGTGAATGTTCCATTAGTGGAAAACACCATTGTCAAAAGTGACCACAAATGCCATTATGCAATTAATGATTTTATTATAAAGGTGCATTTTTATAGCAAAATATTTCTTCCCCAAACTTGAAAGTCACGCGTTGCTTATGTATGTCAGTTAGGCTCTACACCCCTTGTAAAGCGGATTAATGTGCTTCATTTTAAGAAGTTATTAGGCTCCACACCTTATTAAAACATATAGGCCTATGGGCTAGGCTACATGAGGTGTGATACTAACCTTATTAAAACATATAGGCCTTTGGGCTAGGCTACATAAGGTGTGATACTAACCTTATTAAAACATATAGGCCTTTGGGCTAGGCTACATGAGGTGTGATACTAACCTTATTAAAACATATAGGCCTATGGGCTAGGCTACATGAGGTGTGATACTAACCTTATTAAAACATATAGGCCTATGGGCTAGGCTACATGAGGTGTGATACTAACCTTATTAAAACATATAGGCCTATGGGCTAGGCTACATGAGGTGTGATACTAACCTTATTAAAACATATAGGCCTATGGGCTAGGCTACATGAGGTGTGCGACTATGATTAAGTCGTGAAAAAAGGCATTGTTTATTTTGCTCGACATCATTCACAAGTGTTAATATATAACTTAGAAAGGTTTAGAATGGACCATTATCATGCACCTGTATCAAAACAGGGGCATCGGGGAAAAATACATGTCATCTATGCACTTAAATTGCGAATGGAGGACGCTTTTTTATTTTTTTATTTTCATGTCTGCCAGGTAGGCTTTAACCCTGTTGTAATTATAAGCAATGTGCTTTAATATTAGGAAAGTTGAGAAATAAATATAGTAGGCCTAGCCTATAGAAAGCTGATCCCTCTCTTTTTAGTAGAGGCCATCATTCTGATTTCTCGTGCAAATGCATAGCCTATAGAAATGTTGCACAACATGAGCTCTCATGAAGTGTTTGAATCGATTTTCATTGATGTCAGAGTGATTAGAGGGACAATAGAGTGCTGAGTACCAGGCAGTTAGCAAGTGTGTTAGGCTACTAATGACCAGCAGCAGCATCAGAGCTTCGAGAAGCCTAATTACCGTGACTAAACAGTCACGTGGAATTTGACTGCCTTCATGACTGCCGGTGTGGAGGTAATACAGTCAACACTACAGCCCTAGTACTGGACCCCCATGGGAATCGAACCCACGTCTCTGGCATTGCAAGTGCCAAGTGTCTATAGTCTTTCTTTGGGGTCAATATTCCAGTGTTTCTGAAAACTATTGAGTATTACATGCAAGAACCATTTCAATGGCAATATACTTATGCAGTATACTAGATGCTGTAGAGATCTGTCAGCTAGAACACTACACCTCCCATAACCCCCTGTGCTACAGGTCACCTGGCCAATTAAGGAGCTGAGTGATAGGTTAACTTGGCAGCATCTGTGCTAAACTGGGAGCATGCCACAAGAGGAGCTGCAAATTGCACAGCTTCATAGACCCAGGGGGGTTTTCTGGATCAAAATACACCGCTTCATGGACCCAGATTTTTTTTCTGGATCGAAATGCACAGCTTCATGGACCCAGGGGGTTTTTCTGGATCAAAATGGGGCTTAGGCGGTGGGTGTGGCAGTGGGCGTGGCAGCGCATTGGTACCAACCATTAGTATGTGTGTAACGGGGGCTGAGCTATAGCGGAGTTTGTGAGGCAAGGCCGGATCCAGAAGGGGCCTGGGGCCGGGTAATTTTTACAAAAACATCTGTAGAGTCAGAATGTTTTGAGCTCTGTGATACTCACAAGCATCGTTAGAAGGTAAAGGGTTCTTCTACATAGAAGATCAGAGGAAATCCCAGGACATTCAGTAGTGTCTATAATGCTGTATAAGCTCACGTAGTTGCTGTCACAAACTCCACACAGTTGTCACTGACTAGTTGGATATTCATTTCCCACTGAGCAAACCATTTCTGTTCTTAATATAATTCATTTTGATCAGGTTTTTGCTTTGGCTGACCTTATTTTCTTTTACTGACATTTGTCAAGGAAACTCGTGAATGCAACTGTTTATGTCAAATAGTTTTGTGTTCGACTAAGCTAACATATAGAATAGTTTTAAGATGGCCATACCATAGATCATTTAGCTAGTTGATTTGGAATTTTAGGACCCCTTTAGGTATAATTTTTTTAAATAAAAAATGATTTGATAAATTATTACATTTCGCCTTTACTACTGTAGCACATAGAAACACATTGAATAACAAATCCATAAAAAATAAATAATGAGGAATAAGGATTTGAAGTGCCTGTCCTATATCTAGGAGATATAAGAAAGCTCAGGAAATATATATATTTTTTTGGACACATAGTTAAACCCTTATTTTTGTTGCCACAAAACTACCTCCATACTTCCATTTGTTTGTATGGGTTACTTTCAGGCGAGTCCCGTCTTTCCATAGAGTTGTCATAACCGCTCGGACGCTCCAGACGTTTTCGTGAAAAGAGCGATTTTCAGGATGTCTCCTGGTCTGACAAACACCACTGTAGCTCGTGAATTGAGATACAACCAACCTGATATCTCTAGCTTAAACTGAAGGATTTTGATGGGGATTGTTTTATTATGTTACATAGATTGACTCACGGGTGCATCAATAGACTCTTAAGGAATAATTATTAAAGGTTGTATAAATTAATGATATATACCCATTGATTCTTGAAGAATATAACTTAGAAATGAGCTTAGATGAATAGTCATAAACCATCAGAACCCCAAATGTAAGCTTGTTTTACTCCAATGTATGTAAATAAAGTAAATGTTAACAAGCACTATTTAGCCTCAAAACATGTTTAAAACTATAATTTTGATATCATGGATGGTCAGTCCTTGCATCCATAGCTCTGTCTATGAATTTGAGAGTGGTTCAATTTCTCCAGGCCCATCTCTCTGCTTTTTAACGAAACAGTGGCACTTTGTTATTGCTTCAACTGCCTATTGCCTCTTTAATGTTTGAATGAAACCCTTTTGAATCATTTAATGTTTGGAGTATATTACATGCTGACCGAGTTAGACCTTTTGATTTGAAATATGAAATAACAAAGTGCAACTGTATATTCAAAACCTTAATTTGCCTTAAATCTGTCTCCTGAGCCCTTTGTACTGAGATCCTTTGTATATCCATGACCCTTGTGTGGTCAACCGCTGGCTACACCACAATATATCATGTATCCTTATTTGCTACAGAGTGTACAGTGCATTCGGAAAGTATTCAGACCCCTGCACTTTTTTCACATTTTGTTACGATACAGCCTTATTCTAAAATTGATTAAATATTTAAAAAATTCTCATCAATCTACACACAATACCCCATAATGACAAAATGAAAATGGTTTTACATTTTTTTTTCTAAGTTATTAAAAAATAAAACAGAAATACCTTATTTACATACGTATTTAGACCCTTTGCTATGAGACTCGATATTGAGCTCAGGTGCATCCTGTTTCCACCCTGTTTCCATTGATCATCCTTAAGATGTTTCTACAACTTGACTGGAGTCCACCTGTGGTAAATTCAATTGATTGGACATGTTTTGGAAAGGCACACACCTGTCTATATAAGGTCCCACAGTTGACAGTGCATGTCAGAGCAAAAACCAAGCTATGAGGTCAAAGGAATTGAATGTAGAGCTCCGAAACAGGATTGTGGGAAAGGTACCAAAACATTTCGGTCCATTGAAGGTCCCCAAGAACTCAGTGGCCTCCATCATTTTTAAATGGAAGAAGTGTGGAACCATCAAGACTCTTCCTAGAGCTGGCCGCCCGGCCAAACTGAGAAACTGTCACTCTGACAGAGCTCTGAAGTTCCTCTGTGGAGATGGGAGAACCTTCCAGAAGGACAACCATCTCTGCAGCACTCCATCAATCAGGCCTTTATGGTAGCGTGGCCAGACGGAAGCCACTCATCAGTAAAAGGCACATGCCAGTCCGCTTGGAATTTGTCAAGGGGCACCTAAAGGACTCTGACCATGAGAAACAAGATTCTCTGGTCTGATGAAACCAACTATTTGGCCTGAATGCCAAGCGTCATGTCTGGAGGAAACCTTGCACCATCCTTACCGTGAAGCTTGGTGGTGGCAGCATCATGCTGTGCGGATGTATTTCAGCATCAGGAACTGGGAGAATAGTCGGGATCGAGGGAAAGATGAACGGAGCAAAGTACAGAGATCCTTGATGAAAACCTGCTCCAGAGAGCTTAGGACCTCAGACTGGGTCGAAGGTTCTTGTCCAACAGGACAAGGACAACGACCCTAAGCACACAGCCAAGACAACGCAGGAGTGGCTTCGGGAAAAGTCTCTGAATGTCCCAGAGCCCGGACTTGAACCCGATCAAATATCTCTGGTGAGACCTGAAAATAGCTGTGCAGCAATACTCCCCATCCAACCTGACTGAGCTTGAGAGGATCTGCTGAGAATAATGGGAGAAACTTCAGACTATGGCACACAAATACAAGTGTGCCAAGCTTGTAGCGTCATACCCAAGAAGACTCGAGGCTGTAATTGCTGCCAAAGGTGCTTCAACAAAGTACTGAGTAAAGGGTCTGAATACTTGTGTAAATGTGATATTTCTGTTAGTTTTTTTGTAAAAATGTCTAAAAAACTGTTTTTGCTTTGTCATTATGGGTTATTGCGTGTAGCTGGATGAGGATTTTTTTTAAATTTAAACCATTTTAAAATAAGGCTTTAATGTAACAAAAGGTGGGAAATGTCAAGGGGTCTGAATACTTTCCGAATGCAGTGTAAATCAGTTAGCTTAGAACCCTATGTTTGACCTCTCCAGTTGACCTTCTCGGAGCCCCTTGCCCTGGGGGCCACCACGGCCTCGGAGATCGAGTCAGAGCAGGCGCAGGGTCGAAAGGTCAGCAAGGTGGTCAAGACGACGGTGGTGAGGGGCGAGAGGATGGAGAAGCAGACGGGTGACCCCTCGCTGGCCGCAGACCTCCCCTCAGCCAAACAGGACTTTGAGAAGGTCAGTAGGTTGAGGGAGACCAGTTATGATATAAAGCCAGGAAAGTATTTTCTACCTCAGTGGCTTGAGCAGAGCAGGTTGAGCTGGATCAAGTGTTGTAAGGGATACTATGCCTGGAACATAAAGCTGAATGGATAGAGCTTTATAGCATGCCATTGAAATGGTTCTTGACTGACATGTTTGTTACTGTATGACCTGGTAAAACCTTATTGAAGACTTAACTCAACTCTAAGAACAGACACAGGAGTTTTGGTGTTTGAGATGTTCTTTTCCTTTTTTCTGTCACATCCAGGCATTGAGTTATGCTGGAGGCTTTGGGAAAATTCAACTTCCCCATTTAGTAGAAAAAGAGGTTGTGAAGGAGGATGGTTCTGTTGTCAAAAGGTTTGAGAACAGCATGGGAGTGTTCATTAATTGACCCAAGGTGTCCATGTTTGTAGACTCCTGTTAGTTTTTTGAGTGATTTATCTGAAAGCATGATGTAAATACCTCTTTCTTAACATTTAGTTTGCATGCTTAGATAAAATGCTAAGATTCGGACCTGGGCATGTGCAAAGTAAGTTACCCATCGAAGGGCGTGTTTAAGATGACTCATACGGTTGCTGTTGGTGATGGTAGAGAGAAGGCTAACCTGCATGGATTTTTTTGAGACATAGATTAGCTCGAATGGTTTGGGTCACTATGACCAGTGACCAAAGTTAGAGTTAGTTTCAGTCAAAATCCTGTCAATGAAGCTTTGACCAAACGTTCAGGTTCTTTTGGAATTATTGGTTAACCAAGTCTAATAAACTCTCTCTTCCATCTCTCGCACTTTCTCTCTTTCTCCCATCTCCTTATCTCACTCCCTCCCTTGTCTTTTCTCTGTCCCATCTCCAGAACCCAGATGCGTAAGTCTCGTACCCAGAAGAGGACTGTGGCGATGGATGCCCAGGGGAAGCATGTGCACCTGGAGCGGCTGGACGACACCCCAGAGACCCTGCAACCCGATGCCCTTCAGCAACACCTGCACTTGCTGCTCCAACGCTATTGCGCCAAGGAGGAGGAGGGAGGAGAGAAGGAGAAAGAGGAGGAGAGGAGAAAGAAGAAGTGATGGGATTTTTTGATTTGCTGGCTGAGTTGTGTGTCTTCCCTTTTGGCCCCGCCCCCAATGCTACTACATAAGCCTCCTATCCACAAAAAACCCATGAAGTCTTGTAAGCTATTCTCTACCACAACTCTGACCCATCGATGACCCCGAACGACCCTTAACCTTTACCAGCCAGACTTCCCCTGCTAAAGACACTGGATTACGTTTTGGTTTCAATTTTTGTTTTTCCCTTTTAGTGGCAAATAATGAAACAATTTATTATTTAATTTTTTTGCTTTTGACTTGTTTCCAGTTTTTTTTTGCTCATTTTGTGACCAAAGATGGCACCCCCTTTCTCGTCGGGTGACTTAGAATATTTTTTTGTTGTCGTTATCCTTTTGTTTGGTTCTTGTAGTTTTTGGCTGCTGTGGTACAATAAAAAAGAACAACACAAAAAAATGCAACGAATGAAAACAGCTACAGGAAATGTATGAAGAGGGTGCACCTTGCACGTTTGCCTCATGCAGAGGCCTCTTTCTGAAGGAACGATTGTAAACATTTGTAAATAGAGAAGACTGGTAGAAAACATAACAAACAGCAATTCAAAAGCATTTGTTACATTTGTCCCACGGTACCTGCTGTACACGTACGTGTACCAATCTGTTCTGTGGTCAAGGGTGAAGGGTCTTGACCCTTTTCATCCGACTATCAAGAGATTGTTACATAGGAGTCCGTTGTCATAAACAGTTTTGGAGAGATACTGTTTTAAAGGAGTGAATGCCATAGTCTTTCATCAAGGACTTTTGAATCAGATGAGCGCAAATACGCTGTGATCTGAACCCCCATTTTACTGAAGCAAATCATCCCCATATAACCCTCCACTACAGTTCAGTTTAAAAAGTTGGCTCAAGGTGGTTACGTGTGTAATGATGTGGTGTCGTTTGTTTTACATGAGCTTTGTGAACACACGTTATGCCCCAGGTACTGCCCCAGGTACTGCCCCAGGTACTGCCCCAGGTACTGCCCCAGGTACTGTCCCCATCTCCCTGTTTTTCTCTGTCTGTTTCTGTCTTATGGGTGTTGTGTAGTCAAACTTCCTTCTGAGCAGTGCATCAGACTGCTGCCACCTATGTGTGTGTGCGTGTGCGCGCACGTATGTACGTGAGTGTGTTTGTGTGTTAGTTCATAGTATCCTCACTGACATTGCGACCTGCCATTTTCAAAATAAATTATCCAGAATGTTCTCTTTTCTTGTCCTTCATGTACGCTCTTTTATCTTCCATTACTACAGGTCATAACACTAGGTACGTCGCCCCTCCTTCCCTCCCATTACTACACCTACAGGTCATAACACTAGGTACGTCGCCCCTCCTTCCCTCCCGTTACTACACCTACAGGTCATAACACTGTGTAGTCAAACTCCTTCCCTCCCATTACTACACCTACAGGTCATAACACTGCTGCCACCTTCCATTACTACACCTACAGGTCATAACACTAGGTACGTCGCCCCTCCTTCCCTCCCATTACTACACCTACAGGTCATAACACTAGGTACGTCGCCCCTCCTTCCCTCCCATTACTACACCTACAGGTCTTAACACTAGGTACGTTCCCTCCCATTACTACACCTACAGGTCATAACACTAGGTACGTCGCCCCTTCTTCCCTCCCATTACTACACCTACAGGTCATAACACTAGGTACGTTGCCCCTCCTTCCCTCCATTTCTACACCTACAGGTCATAACACTAGGTAATGCCCCTCCTTCCCTCCCATTACTACACCTACAGGTCATAACACTAGGTACGTCCTTCCCTCCCGTTACTACACCTACAGGTCATAACACTAGGTCTCCTTCCCTCCCATTACTACACCTACAGGTCATAACACTAGGTACGTCGCCCCTCCTTCCCTCCCATTACTACACCTACAGGTCTTAACACTAGGTACGTCGCCCCTCCTTCCCTCCCATTACTACACCTACAGGTCATAACACTAGGTACGTCGCCCCTCCTTCCCTCCCATTACTACACCTACAGGTCATAACACTAGGTACGTCGCCCCTCCTTCCCTCCCATTACTACACCTACAGGTCATAACACTATGTACGTCGCCCCTCCTTCCCTCCCGTTACTACACCTACAGGTCTTAACACTAGGTACGTTGCCCCTCCTTCCCTCCCATTACTACACCTACAGGTCATAACACTAGGTACGTCGCCCCTCCTTCCCTCCCATTACTACACCTACAGGTCATAACACTAGGTACGTCGCCCCTCCTTCCCTCCCGTTACTACACCTACAGGTCATAACACTAGGTACGTCGCCCCTCCTTCCCTCCCATTACTACACCTACAGGTCATAACACTAGGTACGTCGCCCCTCCTTCCCTCCCGTTACTACACCTACAGGTCATAACACTAGGTACGTCGCCCCTCCTTCCCTCCCGTTACTACACCTACAGGTCATAACACTAGGTACGTCGCCCCTCCTTCCCTCCCGTTACTACACCTACAGGTCATAACACTAGGTACGTCGCCCCTCCTTCCCTCCCGTTACTACACCTACAGGTCATAACACTAGGTACGTCGCCCCTCCTTCCCTCCCATTACTACACCTACAGGTCATAACACTAGGTACGTCGCCCCTCCTCCCCTCCCGTTACTACACCTACAGGTCATAACACTAGGTACGTCGCCCCTCCTTCCCTCCCATTACTACACCTACAGGTCATAACACTAGGTACGTCGCCCCTCCTTCCCTCCCGTTACTACACCTACAGGTCATAACACTAGGTACGTCGCCCCTCCTTCCCTCCCATTACTACACCTACAGGTCATAACACTAGGTACGTCGCCCCTCCTTCCCTTCCGTTACTACACCTACAGGTCATAACACTAGGTACGTCGCCCCTCCTTCCCTCCCATTACTACACCTACAGGTCATAACACTAGGTACGTCGCCCCTCCTTCCCTCCCATTACTACACCTACAGGTCATAACACTAGGTACGTCGCCCCTCCTTCCCTCCCGTTACTACACCTACAGGTCATAACACTAGGTACGTCGCCCCTCCTTCCCTCCCGTTACTACACCTACAGGTCATAACACTAGGTACGTCGCCCCTCCTTCCCTCCCGTTACTACACCTACAGGTCATAACACTAGGTACGTCGCCCCTCCTTCCCTCCCGTTACTACACCTACAGGTCATAACACTAGGTACGTCGCCCCTCCTTCCCTCCCGTTACTACACCTACAGGTCATAACACTAGGTACGTCACCCCTCCTTCCCTCCCATTACTACACCTACAGGTCATAACACTAGGTACGTCGCCCCTCCTTCCCTCCCATTACTACACCTACAGGTCATAACACTAGGTACGTCGCCCCTCCTTCCCTCCCATTACTACACCTACAGGTCTTAACACTAGGTACGTCGCCCCTCCTTCCCTCCCGTTACTACACCTACAGGTCATAACACTAGGTACGTCGCCCCTCCTTCCCTCCCGTTACTACACCTACAGGTCATAACACTAGGTACGTCGCCCCTCCTTCCCTCCCGTTACTACACCTACAGGTCATAACACTAGGTACGTCGCCCCTCCTTCCCTCCCATTACTACACCTACAGGTCATAACACTAGGTACGTCGCCCCTCCTTCCCTCCCGTTACTACACCTACAGGTCTTAACACTAGGTACGTCGCCCCTCCTTCCCTTCCATTACTACACCTACAGGTCTTAACACTAGGGACGTCGCCCCTCCTTCCCTCCCATTACTACACCTACAGGTCATAACACTAGGTACGTCGCCCCTCCTTCCCTCCCATTACTACACCTACAGGTCATAACACTAGGTACGTCGCCCCTCCTTCCCTCCCATTACTACACCTACAGGTCATAACACTAGGTCCCCTCCTTCCCTCCCGTTACTACACCTACAGGTCATAACACTAGGTACGTCGCCCCTCCTTCCCTCCCATTACTACACCTACAGGTCATAACACTAGGTACGTCGCCCCTCCTTCCCTCCCATTACTACACCTACAGGTCTTAACACTAGGTACGTCGCCCCTCCTTCCCTCCCATTACTACACCTACAGGTCATAACACTAGGTACGTCGCCCCTCCTTCCCTCCCGTTACTACACCTACAGGTCATAACACTAGGTACGTCGCCCCTCCTTCCCTCCCATTACTACACCTACAGGTCATAACACTAGGTACGTCGCCCCTCCTTCCCTCCCATTACTACACCTACAGGTCATAACACTAGGTACGTCACCCCTCCTTCCCTCCCATTACTACACCTACAGGTCATAACACTAGGTACGTCGCCCCTCCTTCCCTCCCATTACTACACCTACAGGTCATAACACTAGGTACGTCGCCCCTCCTTCCCTCCCATTACTACACCTACAGGTCATAACACTAGGTACGTCGCCCCTCCTTCCCTCCCATTACTACACCTACAGGTCATAACACTAGGTACGTCGCCCCTCCTTCCCTCCCATTACTACACCTACAGGTCATAACACTAGGTACGTCGCCCCTCCTTCCCTCCCATTACTACACCTACAGGTCTTAACACTAGGTACGTCGCCCCTCCTTCCCTCCCGTTACACCCTACAGGTCATAACACTAGGTACGTCGCCCCTCCTTCCCTCCCGTTACTACACCTACAGGTCATAACACTAGGTACGTCGCCCCTCCTTCCCTCCCATTACTACACCTACAGGTCTTAACACTAGGTACGTCGCCCCTCCTTCCCTACCATGAGTCACTTGTGCGTGCCATCTCACCCATTTTTCAATGACTTTGATTAAAGGTAGACTCAGCAATATGACGAGGATGCAGAAAGTAAACATAGTGTTTCAATTTCCACAACAACTAAGAGCGTGGAAGCGTGAGGCTCAACTTCTCTGCTGTTTTGGTCCTGTGGCTTCCACTCTGTGAACAGCCTGAAGCAAACCTGTGCACATGTTCAGATACTGGGAGTGACTATGTGAGAGCAAAGTCTTGCATCTCACTATCTGCGGTGCTGCACTGGCGACATAATTTCATTGAGTCTTTCTTTAAGCCTGTTAAGATTTGTACAAGCAAGTATAGGACAGAGAGACCAGTGTGCTGTAGTTGTTCTGTTTAATTTGCTGTTGTTGATTAGATTTTTTTTCTGTTGGTTTTATGGTATCCAATAAATATGATAAGATAAGATCGGCACATCATCTTGAGTTTCTGACAGATTATTTTTGGTCTGCTTCGTGTTTGCGTGTGTTGGTAGCGTGGAGATGGAAGATCTTTGGCCCTTTGACATGCATTATTTCTTGCTCAATGGTATGTTTCCACAATCTTGTTCTGGGGGCAGATTGGTTGGAAGGCCAAGGGATGGAGCTTGAGCTATATGATTGGTTGGTTAACCAGTGCGTCATAGGAAACACTGTACACCTGGCAACCATGTCAGCATGCACTGCATCTGGCCCACCACACGAGTCACTAGTGCACAAAGACATCCCTGCCAGCCAAACCCTCCTCTTACCCAGACTATGCTGAGCCAATTGTGTGCCACCACATGGGTCTCCCAGTCGTGGTGAGCTGTTAGAGACAGAGCCTGGACTCGAACCCAGAATCTCTAGTGACACAGCTAGCACTGCCTTAGACCACAGTGCCACTCAGGAGTCCACATTACCTCAGAAAGTAAACTGTTCATCATTTCTTTTGACTGGTTAGATTCAAAATACCTAAACTTCCAGCTAATGGTGTGTGCCTGAGTGGCAGAGGGTGTAAGACATAGGTTGCCATACCAGAAGGTGCATAGTTCAAATCCCAGTCTATCTTTTGTTTCCCTCACATTCCTTGCCTAAATGTTCTGCCCTCAGAACAAGCTCTACTGTTAATTACCATCCAAGCAATATCATTGTGATTTTGGCCCCCCCAGACTTGCAAGGCCTATTAATTTCAACTGGTATACATGGGGGTGGAGCAGACTACCTATTTGCCAAGTTTAATTTTGTTTCTACGCATTTATTGATGTCCAGCCATGCTCCTCTCCTCCTCCAGTGTGCGGAGACATGGGTGTGTTTTATGTTTGTGTGAGTGCAAGTTGAAGATGGGAAAGGGAATTTCAATTACAACTCTTCAACCGATAATTTGCCATTGTACGCAAGGCTTCACATGAATTCTGAAACACTCTAGAAACCATGACTGAAACCAGAAACCAGAACTGACATGGATGTACTGTAATCTTGGGCTGGCTGGCTGAAAGCATCGTTGGGTGTTATCTGTGGTACAGACTTTATCTACGTAATCTATCTAATATTACGGTTCATCACTTTGCCAATTTACTTTGTGTGATCAAAATCAAAGAAACCACCAAAAAAAAATGTCAAACTTGCATTTGATTTGATGAATCCGCATCTTGTTTCCATGGTGATAACAATATTACACATATATAAATATCTATGAGGGCATGTATTAGTTAATAAAGGAGGGGAAAGTCTGAATGGCTAACATGGCATAGCAGCTACAGTGTATGTGGCAGAATATTAAATTGTACATGTGTCAAATGTGTGGTGTGGTTGTCATTTTTACTAACCATGCTTTGAAGGATTACACCACAGCCATTAGAAGTCAAATGTAAACTTTTTAAAAATGTATTTTTATTTGTTTATTACAGTGATCACCTCACAAACTTTAAGCTATGGGCAAAGTGACATGGAAATAAGAGATTTGGCAGAAATCACATTTTATTTGATATTTCTTAAACATCTATCAGTCCTTTCTCATCATGACAACAATATACACTTTGTCCCATAGTACAGTTCAACGTAACTTTAAAAAAAAAATGTCTTATCATTCCTGTAGGAATAAATGGGGGAAGTAATGGTTCTTAACACCACAGTGGACATCCTAATGGCAAACCTACAGAGTGCCTTTAATCCCAAAATTCTAGGTTGACCCTGATTCAATTTTACTGCATCTCTAACTCCCTTACATTTCCATCAGCAAAACCAACCTAAACACCCATTTATGAAAAACTAACCAGAACAATGTGATCCCATATGACCGTCTCCCTTCTCAGTATAAAACACTGTGTGTTGCAACTTGTCAAGTAGAGTAACTAACACCCAGGTGTCAGTGGTAAAAGGCTATTTGTCTTCCATAGGTTCTTGCATGCATGGACACGGGAGAGAGGAGATGCTACACTAAAGAAACAGAATCATTCGCTATACATGAAAAGGGTCAATAGTTCCCCAAAAAATATAGAACCAATCAAATTCACATAATTATCATCATCCTCCTCCATGAATAGACTTTTAAACAGTGTTCCATATGTCATAAAATGGCTTTGAGTAATACAAGTGAAAGAAAGAATGTAAACTATAGATCAATCATTGAGAATTCGGTCACATTGCGATGATGTAGATAAACGCATATTATAAAACATAGGATACCATTTTCCCCTTAACATAAACTGTCAAAAGAATTCCCAGTAATCATACTTAATATTGAGCCAGTTGAGAACAACTTGAATTGTTAAAAGATTGCAAACTAAGCTCATAATTAAACAGTTTAATATTCCAGAGTTTAAGCAAAGATATAGCGATTCACATCAATCACAAGTCTATACATCACCAAAATAAAAGCAAGCTCATGTTTGTCGTTCACTTATGTTCTTAGATTTTTCTGCACAAAGACTGACATTTAAAGAAGGATTGACAGACTGCAATGTTGGTTTAAGGCTAAACCTATATCAGTTCAGTTATTGGGATTGATGTGTAATATTCAGATGAGATGAATACCTTAATGAGTTTGGTGTTGGTTCACCGCATGTTCCTGACAATGATAATATTGAACATTGAACATTTTCCCATGGCATTCAAACATAAACATGTTCAAAAAGAGGAAATCATTGTTTCAGAATAAAAAACAAAAAATGTTTAGTTATAAATGTCCTGCGATGAGAGGTGATAAAACAACATTTTCACTCAAATGATAAAATACAAAATTATATCGTCAAGATTGTTGTGTATTTCCTTTTCATCTTTTGCAAGAAGAATCTTCAGTTCAGCATCGACGATATGTAAACAACACTCTGAGATGGCAGAGTTGGGCCGAGATTGGATGAGGATGTGACAGACACTTGGTAGGCGGGGTCCATAGATCAGCAACAGCTGCAGGATAGGGCGTCATCTCAACTGCAATACGAAGATCATTTTGGAATTAGTAACTTGTGTTGTATTGTCAAAATGTGTGTTTGAGGCTAGAGAAAGACCAAAGCGGAAACAAAGCAGACCAAGCTAGCTACATAGCTCCTGGATAAAGCAGGTTAGGTGGGCTAAGCTACAGTGCTTACTCCACTAAAAATGTTGCGATTATGCTGCGGGACTTAGAGGTCATTTGTGGTTTAGTACAGTACCCTGCGTCACCACTTCATTGCTCCAGACCACCACAAGGGGGAGTTAGAGCACGGATTATGCTTTTGGGTCCTACTGTGTCTAACTGACAATGAATGGGTGACATAATCTAAATAGAAACTGATGCACGACTTCAGTATTACTTGCTAAAAACAGTTGTTACACTAAGGCTTTTATTCTTTTATTTTGTTAGGATTATTTTGTTCTTACTGTAGTACTTTAGACCGGTGACGTTGAGTGGCGCAAAGGTTTGTTGCTACAGATGTTGGTTCAATACCTGCGCCGCACTCAACTTTTTCCTCACTCATTTTACGTTATTTGAAAACGAAATCTCCAAAATGTTTTTTATTTTATTTTTTTAAACAAAGCGATTATTATTATTATTATTATTAATTTAGAATTATATAAAAAGCCAGTTGGATATTCTCACAGATATATTATTAACCCTGTTAATAGGAGGACAATATATATTGTTCATGGCTCCCAATGGGATTGCAATGCAGTTCTCCAGCGGTATCCACTGAAAGCACGCGAGGTTCAATGCACGAGGGCAAGGGGCACAGGATGGGCCGCAGAGCCGCGCACAGAAGACCGACCTAGCCCATGGGCCGCAGAGCCGCGCACAGAAGACCAACCTAGCCCATGGGGAAGGGAGGAGGAAGAAGGCGGAGGGGGTGGACCCCCACCCTGCCACAATGGGTAGCACAGAGCAACACTAAGGGGCATTGCACTAATAATGGCCCTGACTAGGGAAACGTTCCTGCTGTTCTGTTCTTAGTGACAGTCTGCAGGTTGAAACTAAAACCAGGTAACTAATAAATGGCATCTTTATGCTTTTGTTAATAAAATAATGATAAAAATACTCTTTCAAAATGCCGATGTCAATTCAGTTATGGATCCATAACGAATTATTATGGGAATAAAAATCACTGAATTACAGAAATATCCTCCAATCCTCTATAGTCCCTGTGCCCAAGAACAAAGGCAACCTGCCTAAAATGACTACAGACACGTAGCACTCACGTCCGTAGCCATGAAGTGCTTTGAAAGGTTGGTAATGGCTCACATCAACACCATTAACTCAGAAACCCTAGACCCACTCCAATTTGCATACCACCCAAACAGATCCACAGATGATGCAATCTCTATTGCACTCCACACTGCCCTTTCCCACCAGGACAATAGGAACACTTATGTGAGAATGCTATTCATCGACTACAGCTCAGTGTTCAACATCATAGTACCCTCAAAGCTCATCATTAAGCCTAGGATCCTGGGACGAATCACCTCCCTCTGCAACTGGATCCTGGACTTCCTGATGGGCCGCCCCCAGGTGGTGAGGGTAGGTAGCAACACATCTGCCACGCTGATCCTCAAACCTGGAGCTCCCCAGGGGTGCGTGCTCAGTCCCCTCCTGTACTCCCTGTTCACCCACGACTGCATGGCCAGGCAAAACTCCAACAGCATCATTACATTTGCAAACGGCACAACAGTGATAGGCCTGATCACCGACAGATGAGACAGCCTATAGGGAGGAGGTCAAAGACCTGGCCGGGTGGTGCCAGAATAACAACCTATCCCTCAATGTAACCAAGACTAAGGAGATGATTGTGGACTACAGGAAAAGGAGGACCGAGCACGCCACCATTCTCATCGACGGGGCTGTAGTGGAGCAGGTTGAGAGAATCAAGTTCCTTGGTGTCCACATCATCAACAAACTAGAATGGTCCAAACACACCTAGACAGTCGTGAAGAGGGCACGACAAAGCCTATTCCCCCTCAGGAATCTAAAAAGATTTTGCATGGTTCCTGAGATCCTCAAAAGGCAATTGCTCAGACTCTGACCGCAAGGCACAGAGGGTAGTGCGTACGGCCCAGTACATCACTGGGGCTAAGCTGCCTGCCATCCAGGACCTCTACACCAGGCGGTGTCAGAGGAAGGCTCTGACCCCAGCCATAGACTGTTCTCTCTACTACCGCGGTACCGGAGTGCCAAGTCTAGGACAAAAAGACTCCTGAACAGGTAATCAAATGGCTACCCAGATTATTTTCATTGTGTGCCCCCTCCCCTCCAAACCAACCTCTCTTTTTACGCTGCTGCTACTCTCTGTTTATCATATATGCATAGTCACTTTAACTATACATTCATACACATACTACCTCAATTGGGCCGACCAAACAGTGCTCCCTCACATTGGCTAACCGGGCTATTTGCATTGTGTACTGCCACCCACCAACCCCTCATTTACGCTACTGCTAGCTACTCTGTTCATCATATATGCATAGTAACTTGAACCATATCTACATGTACATACTACCTCAATCAGCCTGACTAACCGGTGTCTGCATGTAGCCTCGCTACTGTTATAGCCTCGCTACTGTTATAGCCTCGCTACTGTTATAGCCTCGCTACTGTTATAGCCTCGCTACTGTTATAGCCTCGCTACTGTTATAGCCTCGCTACTGTTATAGCCTCGCTACTGTTATAGCCTCGCTACTGTTATAGCCTCGCTACTGTTATAGCCTCGCTACTGTTATAGCCTCGCTACTGTTATAGCCTCGCTACTGTTATAGCCTCGCTACTTTTATAGCCTCGCTACTTTTATAGCCTCGCTACTTTTATAGCCTCGCTACTTTTATAGCCTCGCTACTTTTATAGCCTGTCTTTTTACTGTTGTTTTATTTCTTTACTTACCAATTGTTCACCTAATACCGTTTTGCGCTATTGGTTAGAGCCTGTAAGTAAGCATTTCACTGTAAGGTCTATACCTGTTGTTTTCTGCACACGTGACAAATAAACTTTGATTTGATATGTAACTATTGGCAGAGAGTCACGTCATATTTTTCGATATACTGAAGGCCTACCGTAGGCGACATGAGTCTCACTAGTGTTGAGTAATGTGCTGTTAAAAGTGGTATAGGTCTTATTTATTTAATTTAATGAGCATATTTAAGTTAGAAGCAATAGGATTTGAAGCAGTAGCCTACAACTATTTTAGTTTCATGCTGCTCTGAGACAAGCAGATTCTGCTCTGAGACGGAGATTCAGTCCAAAAACAACAAAAAAGTGGTGATCCTAACTAGGATTAAATGTGAGGAATTGTGAAAAACTGAGTTTAAATGCATTTGGCCAAGGTGTATGTAAACTTCCGACTTCAACTGTACATAGCGTAGACCACACTATATAAAGTAGCAGGCTAGTAGCTACATAGTGCAGACAATACTACATACAGTAGCCCCTAGTGCAGGTGGAGCACATACAGGACAGATACAGATGCTGGACAGTTACAGGACAGGGACTGTAAGTACATCGTTCTTAGCCAGGTAGGGATATGAGGTTCAACGAAGAACCAATCCAGCTTCACAATGAATTCAACTAACCAAGACAGCACTGAGAGAGCACCTCTAGTCACCTTACTTGGCGGGCACAGTGGGTGAGCCGGAGCGGTGGAAGTGGATGTTCTGCCACTTGGCATCACGGCGCTGCCAGATGCGCGTCTCCTCTGACTGCATGGTGCGCGGCATGCCGCTGGCGTCCATGTACTGGGTGAGGCGGATGTAGGCGATGCACGCCGCATCCTCGCCGATCAGGTGCACGTGGGGGTTGAGCAGGATGGTGTGGACGGGCCCTTGCTTGCTCCTGGACAGAGCTGGATGAGAGAGGTGAGATGGAGGGAAATGGATAAAATCAGTACACAATCTAGGTAATTAATGCCTCTACAGACATTGGTCTTCATATGGCTATGTGTTGATCTTTAATGCTACGAGTGCATAATGGGATGCAGGTACCGTTCTCAAAGTAGAACTTGTGGAAGTCAGTTCCCTCCACTAGGTTTCCCAAGGCCTCTGGTTCAAAGGATGTCAGGCCGGGATCACAGATCTTCCTGTGGGAGAAAATGGGGAACACAATGAAGATCGGATTGCATATGTGTTTTTGAATGGTGTAGTGTTAAAAATCCCAAATCACTAACGTGTAGGCTTCAAAGTCTCCATTGTTGATGGCCTCAATCAGCTGCTCAGTCACTTTGATGATCTCCTGCTTACGAGCTGAAGGTGAGCAAGAGACAGAATTTTTTGGGACATTTTCACAAGTTGCCTAAAACTGTCCCACAGCCATGGGTGATTAGAGTAAGACATCTCTGATGTGTTGAGTCATCTAGTGAGTCTCTATAGAGATGTTGAGGGATTTACATAAACCCAAGTAGTGGTAGCAATGCAACCCAAAACACAGCCAAGAGGTCCAGGGGCAAAGGGGTGTATCATTACGGCGATTCTGTTTCAAAACATTTGACAACAGAAACAGTTTAAACTAAACATGTTTTGCAATTAAAACGGGTCCCTCCGCGTTTTGTACTGTTTGCTCTTGTTTGGTTCTTAAACAGTCAACGGTTATCTTTGCAAGACAATTAATAAACCACAGGTTCACCACTTACACACACACACACACACAGGAAAATCAGTGTGTTTCACCATCATTACCACATAACAGACATGATTTCATTACTTCGCAAATTACGTAGGCAAGCGAAGAGACAATGAATGTAAAGAAACACAAACGTTTTGTGGTTTAGCAAATGTCTTATTGTGCTCAACAACATGAATTTGAGGTAGATGTCAAATGGTAGTGAGACTGACCCATAGAAAACACACATCACAACTTAGTCCCAAAAAGGAGAAAAAGATCAAATGCCATTTCCTCAACTCTTTACCTTCGACACCTTGGTCCCCTCTGACACTTTCAATCGACGTGACTGACAGAACGCAAAAGATGCAAATAAGAAACATTTTGCCTCAGTTCTCAGAAGATTGTTCACCAGTGGAAGCAAAATACTCCAACGTTTACAGATATTGATTGAGTGAAAAACCAACAACACTCCAGCTGTGTCTTACATTAGCCATCAGTGATTGGCTACTATCCTAGCAGCTAGTCTGATACATCTGAAAATAGGGTCAGTTTACTCAACGAGTTCTTTGACATTTTGCTGTCGCACAGTCCAACATGTACAAACTCACCCACAGATCAGTGACAGACCTTGCTCTCTAGCAGTCTGTTTGCTATGAAGCAACAACTCCTCCCCTGTAAGTGGAAGGCGTAATCTGTCCCCCTGATAACACAAAACAGCACCCGGTGGGAAAACAAAGCTGTTTTTCGCTGTTGATTATTATCTAAACAGAAGTAGATCAACGGCACTTGAGACTGAACACACACAACATTGTCTTATGTTTGCCATTTCTATTCCTTTAGCAGCATTACCTAGCAAAGACTTACCTACTTTGCAAAGACTTACCTACAAAGACTTACCTACTTTGCTAGGTAATGCCAGCATTACTCTTTAACATGTTGCTTCCTATGAGGTGCTGTATACTGAGCTGCGCACACACACAATAGCTGCGAAGGAGAGTTTCTGAATAGAACAGCTCACTCAGCACTTCTCCACCAAACGCAATCCACTTGTGCAAATGTGCTGTCAATGTAGAGACATTTAATGGTCAACGAAACCATCCCGTTCCTGGATGTCGTCAGTGCCGTCTGTGCAAAGAACAACCTCGATCCAAACCAGTCCTTAAAGTATACTCTCATTTAGAATGTTCACGGTCAACCCCGGAGCTGACGACATTCTGTCTCACCCTCCCCGTACGCATCAACACAGCAGTAATACTTGAAGCCCAATTTTGGTGTAATACATTGCTAATGTATTACTGTATGCATTGACAAAGACTTATGAGGAGACAGTGGTGAGAAACTCAGTTCTGGTTATACCATGACCTCCAGAGGGCAGCACAGTACACACATAGTGGACGCCTGTATGGCAGACCGGTGCTGAAGCAGAGTGTACTGTAATACCAGGCCAACGTACAGATTGCAACCTCAGTAAGACAAGGGCTACTTTTCAATAGCTTTCTCTCACAGGGTTCCATGACAAACACTAAGAGGTTTGTATGCCTTTGTTTAGTCTTTGGTAATGAGTGCCAGGTACAATGAGGGAACTATTTGCATTTATAGTCACTCACCAGGTGCACCAAATGATCCTAAAAGTCATATCCTAAACAAATGTGGACTTCCAATGATGCATATCTAATAGTGGTCAAGACGATATGAAGGGAGGTTCAGGGATAGTGAGGCCTAGAGGGCAGTGGGAAACGGTTCTGGTTCTGCCCTCTCCGCTCACTCTGCTCTGGGTGAACTTACACTGCATGTCGCTGGGGCCCAGGCTAGGCAGGGGCCCAAGAGTGTGGGTGACAGAGAGTAAGACCACAAAGGAGGAGGAGTAGGTAGCAGGTGAGCAGGGCCCTCAGAACATAGTGGCACAACTCATCCCTACTGGGCCAAACACTGGGAGAATACCAGCAGGAGGATGAAGAGGAAGATGGGGGGGAGTAGTAGTATGAGCCTGAGTGCCCCCGCAAGAAGAGAGGGGAACTTGGGGAGGAGGGACAGGAGACTAGGATAAAGGGGGAGGGGTGACGAGTGACATTGGAATGAGAGGTAGGTAGGTGGGTGGATGGGTGGGTAGATGGGTGGATGGGTGGGTAGGTGGGTGGATGGGTGGGTGGATGGGTGGGTGGATGGATGAATAGCTGGGTAGGTGGATGGATTTAGATTGATTTTTTTTGAACTAAGAACAGATACAGCCCGTGGTTCACTCCAGACTTGACCAACACAAAAACATCCTGTGTCGTCATGCATTAGCATCGGATAGTCCCCGCAACTTTTCAGGGAAGTTAGGAACCAATATACACAGGCAGTTAGCAAAGCAAAGGCTAGCTTTTTCAAACAGAAATTTGCATCCTGTAGCACAAACTCCAAAAAGTTCTGGAACACTAAAGTCCATGGAGAATAAGAGCACCTCCTCCCAGCTGCCCACTGCACTGAGGCTAGGAAACACTGTGACCACCGATAAAGCTACGATAATCGAGAATTTCAATAAGCATTTTTCTACGGCTGTCCATGCTTGCCACCTAGCTACCCCGATCAACAGCCCGGCACCCCCACAGCAACTTGCCCAAGCCTCCCCCATTTCTCCTTCACCCAAATCCAGATAGCTGATGTTTTGAAAGAGCTGCAAAATCTGGACCCCTACAAATCTTTCCTCTCAATCTAGACAATCCTCTCTTTCTAAAATTATCCGCCGCAGTTGCAACCCCTATTTCTAGCCTGTTCAACCTCTTTCGTATCGTCTGAGATCCCTAAAGATTGGAAAACTGCCGCTGTCATCCCCCTCTTCAAAGGGGGAGACACTCTAGACCCAAACTGTTATAGACCTATATCCATCCTGCCCTGCCTTTCTAAGGACTTCGAAAGCCAAGTTAACAAACAGATCACCGACTATTTAGAATCCCACCGTACCTTCTCTGCTATACAATCTGGTTTCAGAGCTGGTCATGGCTGCACCTCAGCCACGGTCAAGGTCCTAAACGATATCATAACCACCATCAATAAAAGACAATACTGTGCAGCCGTCTTCATCAACCTGGCCAAGGCTTTTTGTCAATCACTGCATTCTTATCAGCAGACTCAACAGTATTGGTTTCTCAAATGATTGCCTCGCCTGGTTTGCCAACTACTTCTCAGATAGAGTTCAATGTGTCAAATAGGAGGGCCTGTTGTCCGGACCTCTGGCAGTCTCTATGGGGGTGCCACAGGGTTCAATTCTCGGGCCGACTCTTTCTCTGTAAACATCAATGATGTCGCTCTTGCTGCTGGTGAGTCTCTGATCCACCTCTACGCAGATGACACCATTCTGTATACTTCTGTCCCTTCTTTGGACACTGTTAACAAACCTCCAGACGAGCTTCAATGCCATACAACTCTCCTTCCGTGGCCTCCAACGGCTCTTAAATGCTTGTAAAATTAAACGCATGCTCTTCAACCGATCACTGCCCTCATCCGCCCGCCCGCCCGCCCAGCATCACTACTCTGGACGGTTCTGACTTAGAATATGTGGGCAACTCCAAATACCTAGATGTCTGGTTAGACTGTTAGCTCTCCTTCCAGACTCACATTAAGCATCTCCAATCCAAAATTAAATCTAGAATCGGCTTCCTATTTCGCAACAAAGCCTCCTTCACTCATGCTGCCAAACATACCCTCGTAAAACTGACTACCGATCCTTGACTTCGGTGAAGTCATTTACAAAATTGCCTCCAACACTCTACTCAGCAAATTGGATGTAGTCTATCACAGTGCTATCCGTTTTGTCACCAAAGCCTCATATACTACCCACCACTGCGACCTGTATGCTCTCGTTAGCTGGCCCTCATTACATATTCATCACCACACCCACTGGCTCCAGATCATCTATAAGTCTTTGCTAGGTAAAGCCCAGCCTTATCTCAGCTCACTAGTCACCATAGCAGCACCCACTCGTAGCACATGCTCCAGCAGGTATATTTCACTGGTCAGCCCAAAACCAACTCCTCTTTGGCCTCCTTTCCTTCCAGTTCTCTGCTGCCAATGACTGGAATGAATTGCAAAAATCACTGAAGCTGGAGTCATATCTCCCTCACTAACTTTAAGCATCAGCTGTCAGAGCAGCTTACATTGCACCTGTACATAGCCCACCTGTAAATAGTCCACCCAACTACCTCTTCCACATATTGTTATTTATTTTTTGCTCCTTTGCATCCCAGTATTTCTACTTTAACATTCATCTTCTGCACATCTATCACTCCAGTGTTAATTGCTAAATTGTTATTATTTCACCACTATGGCCAATTTATTGCCTTGCCTCCCTAATCTTACTACATTTGCACACACACTGCATATATATTTTTTCTATTGTGTTATTGACTGTATGTTTGTTTTACTCCATGTGTAACTCTGTTGTTTGTGTTACACTGCTTTGCTTTATCTTGGCCAGGTCGCAGTTGTAAATGAGAACTTGTTCTCAACTGGCCTACCTGGTTAAATACATTTTTTTTTAAATGGCGTCACTGGGCGAGTGACACTTGGGGACTCATAGGGTCCTGTGTGTTGGGTTGCTGCTTCACAATGAGTTGTGGCCAAAAACATGGTTTTGATTATTTGGAACATAAAAAAAAAGGGGCAAGACGATGTCCAAAATCTTTTTTCAAAACACATCCTACAGTCTTCAACTCCTACACACAACGTGATAAAACGACTACCGTGTGAAATTGGCAAATTAAATGCCTTCATCTTTCAAACAAAGGAGCTGCCAAAAGAAAAAGTGGAATATGAAATTGACGAGCCTCTAGCTGCACATGAACGTTAGAAACACCTACACACATTTAGTAGTGCGACCGTTACATACATCCATGACCCGGCAGTAATCATCCGTCAGGGATTGCAAAAGTGGACACAAAGCGACACTGAAATGCTAGGAAACCTTAATTTACTTTCCACACAATACCGCCGTAGCACAGTAGATAGGAGTCCTAGGACATTCTGGTGCTCTCAAATGGGTTTTTGTGACAAAGGGATTGTTCAAAGCAGGTAGCTCATGAGATTGCCTGACCAAATGTCATCCTACTCTCTTAGATGTTCAAAGGGGCCTTTTAAGGTCTAGAAGGGGAAGATTCCTTCTGGTGATTAGGGTCTTGTAACACTTCCCAAAGGTATGATGGCATTATGAGGTAAAACCTTCCATTTGAAGTGGGAGGTGAACAAATGACTATCTGTAATGGTAGAGTGGAGACACACACACACACACACTGTTCTGGCTCAGCAGACCATCAGAGCAGCAACGAGATGGGAAATCAAGCGTGGTAGCAGAGCCTGATTCAGCTCCCTAAAAGACCGTTCTGTCCACACCATGGTAGACTCCGCCTGCTCTCAAACCTCTCCTCGGGGTTCCCCAGCCGTTCCATGTATTTTAAATATCGTACAGCTAGCACACCTGATTCAAATTGTAAACTACATTCCACGTGGTAATGTGGATAGACGTAACATTCCACGTGGTAATGTGGATAGACGTAACATTCCACGTGGTAATGTGGATAGACGTAACATTCCACGTGGTAATGTGGATAGACGTAACATTCCACGTGGTAATGTGGATAGACGTAACATTCCACGTGATAATGTGGATAGACGTAACATTCCACGTGGTAATGTGGATAGACGTAACATTCCGTGTGGTAATGTGGATAGACGTAACATTCCACGTGGTAATGTGGATAGACGTAACATTCCACGTGGTAATGTGGATAGACGTAACATTCCACGTGGTAATGTGGATAAACATAACATTCCACGTGGTAATGTGGATAGACATAACATTCCATGTTTGGAGGATGGCAGTGCATGTCTAAGGAATGAGATCAGAAGACGAAGTGAATTAATTTAAATGAAAAAGCCAAATGAATGGATGCCTGGATAAACAAAAGCATATCTGATGAATTCACATGCAAGAAAAATGGAAATGGTACAAAGAAAAATTGGAATTTTAACAGCCAACATATTCATGCAAAATCAGTAGGATAACAACATGCAATACATGGAGCTCTAACACTGAAGAATCATGAGTTACACTACATGCTAAGTCAGGGGTACGCAGGCACACCAGGAACAGGGTTGCCTGCCCCTGTGCTAAGCCAACACCTCAGTGCTGTGATAATAACATATTACCTTTCACTTGAGCAGAGAGCTAACACAGTGCTACTAGCCTAATACAGGTGGCTAGCCCTTCATGCTAGGGACAGAGCGGCATTGGGGACAGAGCGGTTTGTTTATTTTTCTAGTCGTTTGTGTGCTCCTACCTTTCACGTCCTCATCTTCCATGGTGGTGTTAGCGCTCTCGCTGGACTCCTGTTGGACAAGAACAAACAGAGAGCAACAATGAACACCTGCCAGTTGTAGAGACTGGATTCAGCGTGAGCACAGGATGAGTGATGTACTGTCAGATGGGGGATTTTTCTTTTCTTTTGTAGACGGGACCAGTGGTCCGTATTGACCCCGTTCTGGGTCTGGATCCAGACTGCGGTTCGCCAGTTGAGTATTATGGGGGGCGGGGTACATTAAGGCACCATGCATACCAACAAAGTCTAGTAAATAACACTAACTAGAAAGCTTATCACTGCTAACTACAGCACAATATTAGCAAAAACCTCTACACTCGCAAAAACGTCAGTCCTACTTAATCACTACCTTGTTTCCATCAGTTGGGTTGTGGAGAACAGTGGTTTGAGGCTCCTGATTCATGGAGAGGAAGAGGAGGAAGAAGAGTGTGAAGAAGAAAGGGGATGAATAGACAGGAACTTAATGTGGTAAACAGTTGCCCTGATGATCAATTCCCATGGGATAAGTATCGTTGAGTAGTCAACTTGGTGCCCTAAGACATTAGAAGAAACAGCCAAGACAGGAGTACAGCAGTAGCAGCATGTTAGTCACCAGGCCCTTCCAGGATACCAGGATATAAACTAGGATATACCAGGATATAAACTACAGGAAAAAGGTTTGAGGTGTGTACAGCCAAGGCATGCATTTCACCTTCAGTCCTTACTCCAGGCCAGTTGTGTGTACGTACTGCACAGTGAGTGGACATTCATCTGGCTATGGCAGGCCCCATTTCTCACATCTAAGAATACATAACCACATCACTCTAGAACAGGGATGGGTAAACGGTCCCCCTTTTGAAGATCCTTGGATTAAAAAAAATATATATTTTTTATCTCTCTCTCTGTAACTCAGTTAGGTCTCAATTTACTGTTAAAGTTAGAATAGTAGAATACACACGGCGCAATTTCAAAATGAGTTTCTCTTGACATGTCAGTCACTAATAGTCCCTCAATTAGCCCATGTCAGCTAACATGTTTTAGATTGTAAGATAGCCTAGCAGCCAGCTATCTAAACTTAGTAATCATGGTTGACTTACCAGCCAGGGCCACCCATTGATTTAGTTAGTCAGTCTCACTCAGCTATAATATAAAAAACTGAAAACATTTCTCTCCGCACCATGGCAAAATGTGTAGAATGTAAAACGTTAAAAGTATCTCTGCCGTCAAGAGGGGGGCATTTTTTATATAATTAATCAAAAATGTTTTGCTGGGGGGTATGTACATGTACCCAGGCTTGTGGTTATTAGATATGGAATTGTATGAAAAAACAAAGCTATTGCAATATTTTGTATGTATTCCTGAATGGTGACCTTATACTGGTGCTTTGGGCTGGATATATACAGTACAGGCCTCTTGGCTGACCTGACCTGTATAACATGCCTAGATTAAACCTGGGTAAATCTGTGAGCCAACGGGTGGGCTGTCTGTCATAAGGAATGCCATCGCACAGCCATGTTGAAGCTCATGTGTGGTGACACGGGTGGCACTATCAGAACAATCTGCGTTAGGATGTCTTTCACTGAGAGAGAGAGAGCGGGCGTGTGTGTGAAGTCTATTTTAGGACGCACGCCCAACCAGCATGTCTCGTTGGTTTCCCTGGTAACTTGGGGAAAGCTTCAGTGGATTAACAGTAAAAACAGCAGGCCCAGGCTGTACAGTTCTTCACACACACACAGAAACATGCAATGCCGAACTAGAGGCCATCCCAAACAAATATACACAAAGTTCAAGTGCACATACCAACTGAAATGTCTAACCACAGTATAAGGAAATGCCCGTGTATGATACAAATAACATGTGCTTATACAGTAAACAAAAGTGCAATATTAAGAGGCATCACTGGCAGCAAAACAAGGAGAGACATTGTTAGAGTAAGCAGCATGAAGGATGACAGAGACAAGCTGACAGACAAGCAGGCAGGCGTGCAGAGACAGGCAGAGTACCAGTGTGGGGGGCTCTTTGGGGCTGGTGACTACATTGGTCTTGTTGTTGATCTAGACAATGAGTGGATAGAGGGAGAGACAGAAACAGAGATCGATTTCAGGAACAAGGACTAATTCTCCAGACAGGAGAACAATATCAGCAGAGAGAGATTTGTCAGGAACACAGGGCTGCAGGAGAGAAAGTGTTAAGAGTCTCGCCCGCAGGTCTACGGGTGTTAACATCAAAATACTCTGAAGGGTAGAAAGTTCAGGTAGACAAAATAAGTTCATTCGACATCTGTTAGTTCCAAGCCTGTAGCAACGCATCATTATTCTGCAGAGCATTATGCAAAAGGAAAAAAGCATGCAAAGGACTTCCTCGCTGGAACAGAACTTGAAAATGGGCGTCAACTTAAAATCCTGTTTTGAAAGCGATTAGCTGTTCCGCTTGACTGTTTGCAGGTTTTTTCAGGAAGGAGAAAATAGCCTAATTGCGGCTATTAACACAGTTTAATAGAGGCCTTGAATCTAATGAATTAGTGCCATTGTGACTACTAGAGAGGAGAAGTGAAAAGCCAGAGGTAATGCAATTATCCACTCAAACGATGTCATGACATCCCAATAGTTTTTGGTTTTCCTGTTAACATGAACATCATTGTCTGCATCGGAGCACATTGTCATTGGAAGAGCATCAGGGGGAAGTGTATATCAAAAAGCGCTGTACAATTCCTTTATGAACTGCAAGCCCTGATTAAGTAGCGCTGGCATCCCAGCAGTGTAAAACCTTGTAATATGGGCCAACTGGAATACACATGCTGGTAGGACTAGGTTCTCTACAGGGAGATGTGGGACTGGAACTACACATCAAGAGGCTTCTACAATTCATTGCTCATTAAACCAAGATACTAGAGCGGGCTTCTACAAAATGGCCAATTAAAACCCACCCTGAATCTATCCAGACTATGATTGTACTAAAATCAACCACAACTGGCAACCCATAGCGGTTGCATAAAAAGTAGATAGGCATACCAGCATTGGCTCGGTTTCATACTTCCGTTTCTGTATCCATCCGTTAGAACACAAAAGAGAACAAGACAAACTGGGTCCAATATCACAATATCTCAACCCCCAAAACACATACAGTACGTGTCAAGGCCCTAGAGAATTACAGTATACGGTTTGAGAAAGGATATTTCATACCAAACAACACAATTGTAATCCTTATATATTCAGCATGCATGGAAACCAAAATTGATGACCGGATAAAAAATGGCTGCCATTTCTGCTGGACTCCTGCGATAGATAAACCTGAAATAAATCCTTCAAAATGCCGTACGTTATACTTTCAAAACACGCCGATGACTCGGCTGCAGATTTAAAAGATAGTTTTTCTAAACCTCCTACAGCGGTTTAAACTGCCAGCCATAAACCCCTTGGATACCTGAGTGTTTTTTCAGATCATGTGTCAAGTGCCAAGTAATGCACCTGGGTATGTGATTTGAGTGTTTTGGATTAGCATTTGGAGAGGGAGAGGAGCTGGAGGGTTGGGGGGTGCGGAGATGAGGTGCCAGGGGAAGGCAGATACCGATACAGGGGCCAGACAAATGGCCAGCGTAGTAGTTTGACACTGGGCCCAGGGTGTAGAAACAGAAACTGGAGAACAGCTACTGAACCACAGATGTGAGAGGACACTGTCTGACAGACCCCAGTGGGGAGAGCAAGAGGGGGATGAAAAGAGAGCAATAGAGGGGGATGAAGAGAGAGCAAGAGGGGGATGAAGAGAGAGCAATAGAGGGGGATGAAGAGAGAGAGAGAGTAGAAATATATAAAAGAAAAAAAGAATGATGAAGAGAATGAAGGGAGGGAAAGGTATTGAGAGGAGCGGGAGTCAAAATCCCCAAATGAGGAAGAGGGTGACAGGGATTTTGATGTTAGATTTCAAAACCGAGATAGACGGGGGGGACAGAGAAAGAGAGATGCTTTCTGAGAAGCACCTGTAGAGGCGATAGGGAACCAGTGGTGGCTACGATGGCTGAGATTTGATTGGACGGGAGATGAGGGCTGTCATTCTGAGTTAGCAGGTCATCCGTCACAGCATTCTGTTTTCTCAGCTTCCTCATATCACAAAACAGATGCCACCCCTCTCTAACTGAATTATTTTGGAAAGGCGGGATAAAGGTGGGGCAGATATCTTAGTCACGCAGCACTCAAAATGACAGACTATTTCACTGCTGGCACGTGGAATAAAAGTACTGTAGAAATACATCCAACTTCTCTTCTAGTGCAATATAAGATACATGAGTGTGTGTCAATGTGTGTGGTCAGGTGTTAAGACAGAAGTAGTGGATGACCTACCTTGACGCCGTCAGCTTTCTTGTTGAGCAGGCTCTTGGCTGCTGTAAGGAAAGAGGGGGCAAGGGGACATGATCAGAGAGGACACCTCTGACACACACACGCCTCCTACCAGAGATGGAAGAAGCTAATTAAGTGAGAGAAATCAAACTTAGTGATTAGTTTGCGAGATGCAATTATAGCTACAACTAACAGCCTGATAGGGTTTCTATGGAAGAGGTCCAATGAATTGAGGTGTAATGCTCTCTGCCAACACACACACATGCACAAAAAGAGACCAAGTTCTTGCTTCTAAACACAAAAACAGTTCATGTGATAATCTAATTTAATACTTCAATTCTAACTCCTCATTAGAACACATTAGCACATGCTCCTACAATAGATCAGCATGCAAATATAATCTAGACATGGAGAGAGCTGATTGGCCGCTGAGGCTTCTGGCACGTTGAGAAGCTCAGTGATTGGTTAAAGTGATCAGGGCTGTCACACCTAAAGGAGGTGTAGAAAGGTATTTGTGAACATGTTTAGTAGGTCTCAGAGGGTGCTATTAGAGGGGAGCGCTATTAGGGGGCGCTATTAGAGGGGGGCGCTATTAGAGGGGTGTGCTATTAGAGGGTGCACTATTAGGGGTTTGCTATTAGAGGGGTGTGCTATTAGAGCTATTAGGGGGTGCTATTAGAGGGTGTGCTATTAGAGGTGTGCTATTAGGGGGCGCTATTAGAGGGGGTGCTATTAGAGGGGTGTGCTATTAGAGGGGGAGGGGGCTATTAGAGGGGTGCTATTAGAGGGGGCGCTATTAGAGGGGGCGCTATTAGAGGGTGGGGGGGGCGCTATTAGAGGGGTGTGCTATTAGAGGGGTGTGCTATTAGAGGGGTGTGCTATTAGAGGGGTGCTTGTGACTACATGGGTAGAGCGCAGTACAACACATGCCTCTTTCCATGCCAGAGTCTCTTACCTCACAGGGTTACACATCAAACAAACAAAGGGAGAAAAAAAATAAACGTAAATAAAACAGAATGGGTGTCAAGTCTTGCTCGGCGCAAAAACTATTGGCTATGTGGAGAATATGAACAATGAATACAATGTACTGTTTAATCTTAAAAGAAAACGCATACAAGTTGAAAGGGTTCTAGTGACAATCGGTATTGACCGAGGGGAGACTAAACCATCATCTGTGTTTTTCTGCCTGAACAAAGTCCACATCTTTCCTCCATTAACAACTCATCACACCGAGAAGGGTATATTTTACTAGCGGACAAACATGTAAGTATTGGATTGTAACACATTGATCTGCAGCCTCCCACTAGTCTCCAGCCTCTATTGACATGAGCTGGGTGGAGGCTGATGGTGGCTCTTCTAAAGGCTACCATATTCATCCTGGGGGTCTCCCCTCACATTTTTGTTGCTCTTTTATGCATTTCTCTCCTTATTCTTCCTCTCTCACTCTATCAGTCCTTTCTTTAACACCTGCCCTTCTCATTCCTCCCGCTTTCACTCCTCCCTATTTTCACTTATTTCTCTCACCTTCGTTTCCCTCAAGTGTTTTGGTGAAATAAATAACCCAGCTGCATTATTTAGCAACAGCTGATGGAGAATTCTAAATATTAATCTAGTGTTGGTGGCAATGTCATAGGAAACCTGGGGCTTTAGAAAACAACTAGAGAGAGACCGAGAGAGATGCAGAGAAAGAGAGAAAATGAGAGACAAATAGAGACAGAGAGAGAGACAGAGACAGACAGAGAGAGAGACAGAGACAGAGAGAGAGACAGAGAGAATGCTATTTGGCCCTATACAGAGAGTACACAGCGGCAGAATACCTGACCACTGTGACTGACCCAAAATTAAGGAAAGCCTTGACTATGTACAGACTCAGTGAGCATAGCCTTGCTATTGAGAAAGGCCGCCGTAGGCAGACATGGCTCTCAAGAGAAGACAGGCTATGTGCTCACTGCCCACAAAATGAGGTGGAAACTGAGCTGCACTTCCTAACCTCCTGCCCAATGTATGACCATATTAGAGAGACATATTTCCCTCAGATTACACAGATCCACAAAGAATTCGAAAACAAATCCAATTTTGAAAAACTCCCATATCTACTGGGTGAAATTCCACAGTGTGCCATCACAGCAGCAAGATTTGTGACCTGTTGCCACGAGAAAAGGGCAACCAGTGAAGAACAAACACCATTGTAAATACAACCCATATTTATGCTTATTTATTTTATCTTGTGTCCTTTAGCCATTTGTACATTGTTAGAACACTGTATATATATATATATATAATATGACATTTGTAATGTCTTTACTGTTTTGAAACTTCTGTATGTGTAATGTTTACTGTTAATTTTTGTTGTTTTTCACTTTATATATTCACTCTGTATGTTGTCTACCTCACTTGCTTTGGCAATGTTAACACATGTTTCCCATGCCAATAAAGCCCTTGAATTGAATTGAATTGAGAGAGAGACAGAGAGACACAGAGAGACAGAGAGAGAGAGACAGAGAGACAGAGAGAGAGAGACAGAGAGAGACAGAGAGAGACAGAGAGAGACAGAGAGAGACAGAGACAGAGAGACAGAGAGACAGAGAGAGACAGAGAGAGACAGAGACAGAGAGACAGAGAGACAGAGAGAGACAGAGAGAGACAGAGACAGAGAGACAGAGAGACAGAGAGACAGAGAGACAGAGAGAGAGAGAGAGAGAGAGACAAAGAGAGACAGAGAGAGAGACAGAGAGAGAGACAGAGAGAGAGACAGAGAGAGAGACAGAGAGAGAGACAGAGAGAGAGACAGAGAGAGAGACAGAGAGAGAGACAGAGAGAGAGACAGAGAGAGAGAGAGAGAGAGAGACAGAGAGAGAGACAGAGAGAGAGACAGAGAGAGAGACAGAGACAGAGAGAGACACAGAGACAGAGAGAGAGACAGAGAGAGACACAGACACCTTGAAAGAAACAGTAACACAGTAGGAAGATGCATCTGACCTGAGAAGTTGCGTGTGGCCAGCATGGTGGTGAGGATAGCACCCTGAGGACGAGAACAGGAAGAGTGAGTTGAGGCTGACCTCCAAGGCTTTAATAGTTGTCACACTGTCACCTCTAATCCCTAACATGGTGTCAGACATTAGGTGAATAGGTAATGATTAGATTACTTAGTGGTCAGTGTCCACTCTATGACATACAGTACATGGGCTCATAAAACCTGGTCAAATCCTGTGAGAAACCTGGCAAAGCCTGGTCAAATCCTGTGAGAAACCTGTTCAAATCCTGTGAGAAACCTGGTCAAATCCTGTGAGAAACCTGGCAAAGCTTGGTCAAATCCTGTGAGAAACCTGGCAAAGCCTGGTCAAATCCTGTGAGAAACCTGGCAAAGCCTGGTCAAATCCTGTGAGAAACCTGGCAAAGCCTGGTCAAATCCTGTGAGAAACCTGGCAAAGCCTGGTCAAATCCTGTGAGAAACCTGGCAAAGCCTGGTCAAATCCTGTGAGAAACCTGGCAAAGCCTGGTCAAATCCTGTGAGAAACCTGGCAAAGCCTGGTCAAATCCTGTGAGAAACCTGGCAAAGCCTGGTCAAATCCTGTGAGAAACCTGGCAAAACCTGGTCAAATCCTGTGAGAAACCTGGCCAAATCCTGTGAGAAACCTGTGAGAAACCTGGCAAAACCTGGCCAAATCCTGTGAGAAACCTGTGAGAAACCTGGCAAAACCTGGTCAAATCCTGTGAGAAACCTGGCAAAGCCTGTGAGAATACTGGCAAAACCTGGTCAAATCCTGTGAGAAACCTGGCAAAGCCTGTGAGAATACTGGCAAAACCTGGTCAAATGCTGTGATTAACCTTCCCTCACCTTGAGTTTCCTCCGGGCGTTGAACTTCCTCAGGCACTCCACCGTCTCCTGTCTGTGCATCATGGACGCCACGGTGGACCGTTGCTGCAGAGAGGACACAGTGAGAGAGGGGGAGAGTGTCATGTGTCTGTAGATGTTCTCATGGACCGTGTGTATGAGTGTGTGGGTGTGCGTGTGACACGTACGCAGATCCAGGGGTGTTTGAGTGCGTCTGTGGCGGTGACCCTCTTGGCAGGGTTGATGGTCAACATCTTGTTGATCAGGTCTTTGGCCTCGGGGGTCACCGTGTCCCACTCAGGGGACGGAAACTGAAGGAGAGAACACCGGGTGAGGCAATGAGGTTTGTCATCCATCAGTCCACTCATCTATTCCCCCCCCATCCAGCTTTGTTTGGAAATGTGTCATTGGAGAAACCAGGACCGAGAGATAACCGACTAAATAACTTCACAAGGTTGACAAAAACACAATCACTGAGGATCAGGTGCATGTATACAGAGCTAAATTAAGCTTGAGCCATCGTGTCGGGCTGTCCCTGCCTCTCCTTCTCCTCTCTCCCCTTCCTCCTAAGACTCAATCTGTCTGGGACAGGCGTTGTCATTGGCGTGGGCAAGGGGAGGGGAGGCAAACAGTACGAGGTGGGAACAGCCACCGCTAGAAAGGCACACAGCCTGTGTTCCAACAGCATGCTGGGAGTGGCAATGCTCAGCCAAAACACAGACAGACACGATCTGATGTGTCATGTATGGCCTTGCGTCGATGGGAAAACAAGTGGCTAACACCTTTCCTTCTGGTGTAAGAGATACAGATGTCCTATTCCTGCCACTCAAACAGGAGATGAGCTTGCCTGCTAAAGTTAAGTGATTGTGATTAAAGTCTTGGAAACTGATGGGAGATGTCTGTATTGATCTAAGCCTGGCTTAAGCTCATGTCAATACTTGTGTCAGCTAGGCTGTCAGTGAAAGCTGGGTGAATAGATATCTGCAGTAAAACAAGTGTCAAACACTGCTGTTGGGATGTGTGTGTGTGTGTGTTGCGGTACTCACGTCGTAGGCCCCAGCCTTGATCTGCTGGTACAGTCTGTGCTGGTCTTCGTCCCAGAAGGGAGGGTAGCCCACCAGGAGAATGTAGAGGATCACACCTGGTCACACACACACACACACAAGATCAGGGTGATGCCTATCATGAATAAATGTCACTTAAAAATAAAGAAAAAAAATTGCAAGCAGTGTGATAATTATCATTATACTAAAAACTCAGCAAGAGGAGAAATTACAATCAAACACAGCACAACCCAATAATAAATATTTATAATAATAATAATAGTAATATCTAATAACAATAATAATACATATTTATAATATCTAATAATATATATTATAATAATACAATAAATAATTTATAATATTAATAATGACATTTACTGACATAACTATTGGCTAAAATATGCTAATGTTATATGCATGAAGAGGTCGGGAGAGGACTGGAAGTAACTCCCTCACATACAGTAGACTCCTCCCACTATAAGGGCTTCCTGTCACAATCGCCGTGGTGACAAACAAGCCAAACACTTTGCATTGTGTTACTCGCTGGCTGGTAGGTTACCGGCAGGAGATAAAGGGCCCGGATTGGTCAGTGGAGCACTCCCTGGTGGGAGGAGTTTGCACCAGCTGAAAAGTGATTGCATTAGTTTCATTAGTGTTGGAACCAGGTGCCCCGTTTTGGCCAATGGCGATGTTGGCTCAGAACAGAAGTGGCATTGGTTAAAACATGTGGAATAATGAGAAGGATTTCATGTTTTCACATGCAAAGGTGATTGCTTTTATATAAAAACGCTTCATTTGCCTTTCCCAATGAAAACTAGTTTGAAAATTCTAATTCTTTATGGAAAAAAAGATCCTGTATGTTTCTGAACGATGCACCATGCTGTCTTGTTGACAATGACAACATGACAGAGACACAAATGACTTTTCAATTTGAGAAGGGCACCCCTCCCTCACCACTTTTGCCCGTTCACGTCACGGGCCATAGACCGGTGCACCGCGGTTCAGCTTAATCAAACACTGCCATTTTCGCCGGGACTCATAGACCAAACGCAGGTGTGTGAATGAGTGTGTTATAGACATGTAAAGCCCATGCGGCCTGGCCCTTGATAAGTTATGTAACGAGCAGCTGCAGTGATTAATTCAAGAAGTGTGAACTGGAGGAACTCCTCGTCTGTGTGAGAACCATGTTAGCTCAAAGAGATTGTTCTGTTGGGAAGTTCCTTACCACAGGCCCACATGTCCACAGGTTTCCCATAGGGGTCTTTCCTCAGAACCTCTGGGGACAAGTAGCCTGGGGTTCCCGCAAAACCTGGAACAGAGACGAGACATCAATTAACTACATTTCCCAAGATGCATCTACATTGAATGGGGGGGCCTTTTCTCAGTTTTTAGAAAAAATAATGCCACAGTAGCAAATTAGAGGTCAAACAAAATCCAAAATGGAACATTTATGGGCCACGGTTAACAAGCTCCCAAAAACTTCCCCACTGGAATGGCCCTCTTGGGTGCGTAATGTGGATCCGCGCCAAACAATCGCAACCTACTTCTCTAAAGAACTCCAAGTACCAGCATGCCCTGGGGCACAACCAGTGAAGTGAGTAGATGATTCTCAGGTGACAGCCAGCCTAGGGGATTAGTATAATTATTCCTCCATTCTGTGGGGGATGAGCAGGAAAATAGTCCCATTAATCCACCTATCAAAACCTGCACTATAAACCCAGAGCACTGACACTCCTCATTGTTTCACACAAGAGACTTCATATCAGCACTGGTGGTGCATGCCTAGAAGGCCAGCATCCTGGAGTTGCCGCTTCACTGTTGACGTTGAGACTGGTGTTTTGCAGGTACTATTTAATGAAGCTGCCAGTTGAGGACTTGTGGGGCATCTGTTTCTCAAACTAGACACTAATGTATTTGTCCTCCTGCTCAGTTGTGCACCGGGGCCTCCCACTCATCTTTCTATTCTGGTTAGAGCAAGTCTGGCCTGTTCTGTGAAGGGAGTAGTACACAGCATTGTACGAGATCTTCAGTTTCTTGGCAATTTCTCGCATGGAATAGCCTTCATTTCTCAGAACAAGAATAGACTGACGAGTTTCATAAGAAAGGTATTTGTTTCTGGCCATTTTGAGCCTGTAATCGAACCCACAAATGCTGATGCTCCAGATACTCAACTAGTCTAAAGAAGGCCAGTTGTATTGCTTTTTTAAATCAGCACAACAGTTTTCAGGTTTCATTGCAAAGGGGTTTTCTAATGATCAATTAGCCTTTTAATATGATAAACTTGGATTAGCTAACACAACGTGGCATTGGAAGACAGGAGTGATGGTTGCCTCTGTACACCTATGTAGATATTCCATTAAAAAATATATATTTAATGAAATCTGCAGTTTCCATCTACAATAGTCATTTACAACATTAACAATATCTACTGGTGATGGGGTGAGAGAAGCACAGAGCGGGAAGAGGAAAATGGTGTACGTATGTATGGGTGTGTATATGTGTGTGTGTGCGTGCGTGTATGTATGCGTATGTGTGTGTATATGCATGGGTATATGTATGTGTGTGTATGTGTATATATATGTGCGTAGATATGTGTAAGTGGGTGCTGTTTTTCTTGTTTTTGTTCTGTGTGCTTTGTCTCTGTTGTTGTATCTCTTAATATGGGTGAAAATTGTGAAATTCCAATAAAAATACTGTTACAAAAAAAAAAAAAATATCTACACTGTATTTCTGATCAATTTGATGTTATTTTAAATGGACAAAAAAAAGTGCTTTTCTTTCAAAAACAAGGACATTTCTAAGTGACCCCAAACTTCTGTACGGTAGTGTACATACACATACAACATATTAATGGAGTCAACATTTTGATTATTGTCAACAAGGCCTTATTTCTATATTTGTTGTTATTGTTTAAAACAAATCCCCAATGGACCCTCTAAGTTGAGGATACTTGAACAGATGTTTTTGTGTCTGACTGGTACTCACCGAACCAAGCCTGCTGGTCTCCCTGCACCTCGATGGCCAGGCCAAAGTCTGCCAACTTCACCGCAGCTCCCTTCAGCTTACTGGCCAGGAGCAGATTCTCAGGCTTGGAGTGGAGAGATGGGAACAGGGTTTCAACACTTCTCATGCAGCAAAACACATGAAAATTAAGTGTTGAAACATACCCTCTGTATTATACATGTGTTTTCTGTCTAGTATGCTGGGTGAACCTAGATGGTGGGTCAACTCACCATTGAAAAATAATATGACCAAATTCCATTAACCAAAGTATATTTTAGGCACACTATTAACTCAGTAAAACCCCACTGTGTCCCTCCTGTGACCCCGTGGGGCCATGAGTGGTCATTGTCACCAAGATCACTCTCTAGAAAAGCAGCTATGACTCAACGCTCTCACTCAACACACACTGGGGAAAATATTCCACCACCCAGACCAGTGTTAAGAAACAGGGTCGACACTGATACGGACACAGTAACAGGGTCGACACTGTGATACGGACACAGTAACAGGGTCGACACTGTGATACGGACACAGTAACAGGGTCGACACTGTGATACGGACACAGATCTTTAGAGAGACACACTCGTGTGCAATAGGCCACATGCCGCTGGTCCTGGCGTCTAATTGGTTCGTCTGTCTCTATAGCTCGAGGGGCCGGGCTACAAGGTCAGAGGAGGTCGACAGGGATTTGCGCATCGCCAGTGTCGGAACAGGAAGGGGAGGGGCTTAGAGAAAAGGTTACCGTGGGTTCTGGGTTGATGAATAATGCACTTGCTGACATTTTGAAAGCGGCTTTGAGGAGAAGTAATAAGTAGAAATGTATCAGGAAGGATATACTTGTAATATAATAACAAACAGGAGATGTGTTGCATGTCGAGCGAGAGCTGTTTCAGTGACTTTTTGTAGTGAAGTTGCTTTACTTGTGTGGCAAAAACATTAGTTACACTACCCCAAGAACGGTATTCATATCAGTAGACTAAATCCACTTCTATGGCCTAGATATCCCATATGGTGTAGAAATACAAATGGAATCAATTTCTCAATATCATATAGCAAAGGTAGGCAACCCTGTTCCTGGAGTGCTGCAGAATTTTGTTCCAACTGGGCACCACACCAGACCAACTGAGCTAACTGATCAATTCAGTGATTGACTAAATTCAACATACCTGGTCTTCCAGGTCAGTTAATTCAAAAACATGAAGTGGCCACTGGCACTCCAGGATCAGGGGTGTCTACCCCTGTCGTATAGCATTGAGTCAAACAGGGTAAATGTATGGTCATTCACTGGTGCAGTTAGTAGAACATTTGTGAGTAGTGATTTGTGAAGATCTGAGGGCAGGGCTCATGCTATGATGGGAGGGGCGGTAAGAGCAGTCAACAGTGCCATGCAGTCATTGCAAACATCCCAATCAATCCACCCTCCCATTCCCCCCAAAAATCACGTAACCTGTATGATGAGACTGGAAGGGGACAATTAAAAAATATATATAATTCCCAGTCTCATAACATCATCTTCCCTATCGAGACTTCACTATATCACATCATCCTTCACTATAAACACATCATCCCTAATGGGCTTTAAATAATGGGCTTCATAACCAAAAAGTAGTATGGAAAAGTCAATATGCCCTAAGTAGGCTAATCAACACTTCATAATCTAACCTAAAAGCACATGAGAACTATAGTACCTAACCAGTAGAGCTTTCAAGACTGGGTAATGAACTGTGGTGAGACTGTGGGGTTCTTTCCTTAAGTGCCTCGCTGTGTCTGGATCTCATCTATTTCTCTGTGATCAGGTCCTATACACCCGGTCCTCAGGGTTGCTGTGCAATGGGTCTAATTTGATTCAGTCTCTCAGCCATAGAAATGTAATTCCTCCAAGTTCATCTAGCCTGGTTGGCCTTAACATATCTACTGCTACCAGGACAAATACACTTGGCTTTCTGTCAGTCACACACACACACAACTACATACACACACACACACACACACAACTACATCCATGCTGGCATACACACAACGCTGGCAAATGCGACAACACTCACAGACATCTGCCCTTGTGCATATCTCTCAACTTCTATTCCTCAATCTCCTCGCTATCAGTCTCTCTGTATCTCCTCGCTATCAGTCTCTCCTCGCTATCAGTCTCTCCTCGCTATCAGTCTCTCTGCATCTCCTCGCTATCAGTCTCTCTGCATCTCCTCGCTATCAGTCTCTCTGCATCTCCTCGCTATCAGTCTCTCTGCATCTCCTCGCTATCAGTCTCTCTGCATCTCCTCGCTATCAGTCTCTCTGCATCTCCTCGCTATCAGTCTCTCTGCATCTCCTCGCTATCAGTCTCTCTGCATCTCCTCGCTATCAGTCTCTCTGCATCTCCTCGCTATCAGTCTCTCTGCATCTCCTCGCTATCAGTCTCTCTGCATCCCCTCGCTATCAGTCTCTCTGCATCCCCTCGCTATCAGTCTCTCTGCATCCCATCGCTATCAGTCTCTCTGCATCCCCTCACTAACAGTCTCTCTGCATCTCCTCACTAACAGTCTCGGTCTCTTGTTTTCAAGGATTTAAACCAGTGGCTTGGTATCTAAACCTATGTAGTCATCCAGACCAGCATCTTCCAGAGTGGCTTGGCTTCCCGTGTGGACAGACAGAGTTAGAGAGCAACAGCCTCAGAGATTAAAGCAGGGCAGAGGGGGAGGAGAGAGGACGGCAACAAGAGGGGGGAATGAGGGAGGGCAGAGGGGGAGGAGGAGAGAGGACGGCAACAAGAGGGGGAATGAGGGAAGGCAGAGGGGGAGGAGGAGAGAGGACGGCAACAAGAGGGGGAATGAGGGAAGGCAGAGGGGAGGAGGAGAGAGGACGGCAACAAGAGGGGGAATGAGGGAGGGCAGAGGGGGAGGAGGAGAGAGGACGGCAACAAGAGGGGGGGAATGAGGGAGGGCAGAGGGGGAGGAGGAGAGAGGACAGCAACAAGAGGGGGAATGAGGGAGGGCAGAGGAGGAGAGAGGACGGCAACAAGAGGGGGAATGAGGGAGGACAGAGGGGGGGGGAGAGCGGACGACAACAAGAGGGGGAATGAGGGAGGACAAGAGGGAAGAGTTCAGTTAAGGGTGAAAAGAAAAAAGGACAGTGGAGCGAAAGACAGAGGGATGAGGCATGAAAAAGGAGATGACAGATGAGCAGGAAAGGAGGAGGCAGAGCTGAACAGAGTGCTGTCAGCATCCAGTACAACAGAAGTCATTGAGTCTTGAAGGAACAGTTTGAGAGGGATGTCTGGTCTGATGTACAGAGCCTTCAGACCGTATTCACACCCCTTTACTTATTCCCCATTTTGTTTTGTTACAGCCTGAATTCAAAATGGATTCAATTGATAAAATATTTCTCAACCATCAACACACAATAACCCGTAATGACAAAGTGAAAACATGTTTACAAAATTTAGCAAATGTATTGATAATAAAATACAGAAATATCTCATTTACACACAGTACCAGTCAAAGGTGTGGACACGCCTACTCATTCCAGGGTTTTTATTTAGACTATTTTCTACATTGTAGAATAATAGTGAAGACATCAAAACTATGACATAACACATATGGAATTGTTAGGAGAATTATGTTCCCAATGTTCGTAACCCAATTCAATTATACTACTAGTCTGCAACCTAGAATTTGTAAGATACTGGTCGAATGAAACAGACGGAGGGCCCAGCTAAAATAGTCAAAAAGCGCTGGTCTGTTGTACAAAACCATTCATTTTATACTGGCTTCTCACGCACACACATTCACACAAACATTAGCACACAATGTCCTGCTACCCAGCAGACAAAGATTATGGGAATCCGTGAGACTTACTCCCCATCCTCCATCAAGATAGGGAGACCCTGGGAAGTACTCAGTGGCCCCAGCCAAGGTCGGCAGTGAATCCTGCTCAGACAGTCTGTTTTTAAGATACTATAATAGACAAACTACACACATGGAATATATAATTCTTCTGACTAAAACCACACACACATCGTTAGAATCTCATGATTCTAATCAATTTCATACAATCATATGGTTTCAGGGTGGAATATTCTAATCATTCATATGAACATATAAATCCCATTATCAGGGATCATGTGAAAAAAAAAGTGTTAAACAAATTGATTGATTCTTCAAAGTAGCCACCATTTGCCTTGATGACAGCTTAGAATCAAGACATGCTTGAAAATATAGCGACTGGTACTCGTGTTGGATTTGCCCCAAACGTATCATAGATTATTGCTTTGCCACATTATTTACAGTATTACTTTAGTGTGTTGTTGCAAAAAGGATACGTTTTGAAACATTTGTATCCTGTACAGGCTTCCTTTTTTTCATTCTGTCAATTGGGTTCGTGTTGTGGAGTAACTACAATGTTGATCCATACTCAGAGTTTAATGGCTGTGATAGGAGAAAACTAACTGTTTTGAAGTCACCATTGGTCTCATGGTGAAATCCCAGAGTGGTTTCCTTCCTCTCCGGCAACTCAGTTAAGGCACCTACATCTTTGTAGTGTCTGTGCACCATCCTAAGTGTAATTAATAACTTCACCATACTCAAAAGGGATATTCAATGTCTGGAAAACCTCCCTGGTGTTTGTGGTTGAATATGTCTCTGAAATTCACTTCTCAACTGAGGGACCTTATAGATAATTGTATACGTGGGTTACAGAGATGAGGTAGTCATTCAAAAAGCATGTTAAACATTATTGCACAAAGAGTGAAATTTAGTGTGACTTGTTAAGAACATTTTTACTCCTGAACTTTATTGAAAGTCTAACAAAGGGATTGAATACATATTGACTCAGGACATTACAGCTTTTCATTTTATATTAATGTGTAACATTTCCTCAAAACACAATTCCACTTTGACATTATGGGATATTGTGTGAAGGCCAGTGACACAACATCTCCATTTAATCCATTTGCAGGCTGTAACAACAAAATGTGGCAAAAGTCAAGGGGTATGAATACTTTCTGAAGGCTCTGTCAGTCTGTTTATGGTCTGGTGGAGACCATTACGAGGTTGGCAGTCTAGACTGTGTCTGTCAATTAAATGTAGGTTAGTTAGATACAAATTGGTCTGTTCAGTATGGATACAGTGTGTCCGGTTGTCAAAATGACGTGTGTGCGTGTCAATATGGGTCACACACACACACACACACACACCCGAAGCCTTTCATCCGCCTGTTCATATCTGTTTTGCCTTTGTCTATTCCACCGCTCCCCATGGTAACAGCCTGGCAGCAGCCAATCAGAGAGCTGCCTGAGGGGGCCGAATGCAAACGCGGGATGATTATTTCAGGAGCTCCCGACTGCACCTGGCTCATTTCATTTGCAAATTAGAGTTGTGGACAGGAGTGGGGGGGATTGCAGAAAGGGTTTAACAATGGCAAGTCTCAATTCTACTTGGACAATTTAACTTTCGCTCATCTTACTTCTCCTGTCACTTTTTAAACGAGGCCTGTTTTTATTTATTTAACCAGGCAAGTCAGCTAAGAACAAATTCTTATTTACAATGTCAGCCTAGGAACAGTGGGTTAACTGCCTTGTTTGGGGCAGAAAACAGCTCTGGGATTCGATCTAGCAACCTTTCGGTTACTGGCCCAATGCTCTAGGCTACCTGCCTCCCCTACACTCTAACCACTAGGCTACCTGCCTCCCCTACACTCTAACCACTAGGCTACCTGCCTCCCCTACACTCTAACCACTAGGCTACCTGCCTCCCCATCAGGGTCAGTAGAATAACTGGCTCTGTAATTGGCTCTGTGTCTCTCTCGTCTCAACTGAACCAGGCGACGTGTCGGAGACAGTCTATCAAAGTTCTTAATTTTTATTTAACCTTTATTTACTTAAGGGGTGTATTTATTTAAAGGCAAACGGATGAATCTGAAAGTCCGTCTGGATGAATGAGGTCACCCTGCAACTAGAGTTCAAAGAGGAGGAGAGGAATGAGAGGAAGAAGGAGGGAGAGGAGGAAAGGCTGTGTTTGGCTTCCCAGTGTCTCTACTCACCTTGAGGTCACGGTGGACCACGCCCGTCTGGTGGCAGTGGAGCACAGCCTCGAGGATCTGCTGAATGCAATGACTGCATGCAAACACCAGGGGGCGTAGGTTATTGACGAGCTCACACTCACTGTCTGTGACATGCGCTCTGCTTGAGACTGGGGAGGGCAGCAGTGGTGGGGATGATGTTTGAGTGGTCTTTACTATCCCCCCCCCCCAACTACCACCCCTTGACCACTAGCACCCCAGTATAGAGAATTTATTTACCCAATTGGATGGGATTGCCTTGAATATAAGAGAAAGGCAAGGTGGTAGAGATTCTAATAAGTGAATGAGGCTATAAGATTGGCCAGACATAATTTATGCAAAAGTGTGTTCTGATTGCATCATTAAGAACCAGGAAATCTGGCTATGACATCATCACCCACCCGCTATCCCCCCGGGTCATAAAACAGAAGTGGTGTTAACTCCCCGCCAGCTGTGAGCTCGACCCTGGGGAGGGAGTAGGGGGAGGTGAATGTATTGATACTATTTCACCTCAACCCTCCCACCAAAACAAAAAGGGGCTTATCAAATCCCCCAGGACCTAGACTCACAGCAGACGTTCTCCCAGGACCCATGCTCACAGCAGGCGTTCAAGGCAGAGAGCCAAGGACCGGGAAAGAGATTCTACATGCATATCGTTTGTTTAGAGGAGGGCAAGGTGAGCTGGTGTCACCTCATCTCCCTGCCGCCCCAGCCCCCTGGTGGGTCACCTGACCTCAGCCACAAGTAGTGATTGGTGGAGGGGTGGGGGTCAGGGTGGCTGGTGGTTGGGAATGGAAGAGAGGAGGAAAGCTGCTTGTGTGGGTAGTAGGTAAGGGGGGTTGGTGATTGTTCATTTGTGGTGGAATTCGGGCAGGAGGGCAGGCGGGCGAGGGGCGGACATGGTGCCAGCATAGTCTCTGTGTTGTGTACTAACCTTCATGTCCCTGTGAACTATACCACTTTGGTGACAATGATTTACACTTTCTAGAATCTGCTGTATGCATTGGCTGTGGAGGAGAGAGACAAGGCCAGAAGAAGCAAGGGAGGACGAGAGAACACAAGGGAGGACGAGAGAACACAAGGGAGGACGAGAGAACACAAGGGAGGACGAGAGAACACAAGGGAGGACGAGAGAACACAAGGGAGGACACAAGGGAGGACGAGAGAACACAAGGGAGGACGAGAGAACACAAGGGAGGACGAGAGAACACAAGGGAGGACGACAAGAGGACGAGAAACACAAGGGAGGACGAGAGAACACAAGGGAGGACGAGAGAACACAAGGGAGGACGAGAGAACACATCAGAGAACACAAGGGAGGACGAGAGAACACAAGGGAGGACGAGAGAACACATCAGAGAACAGAAGAAAAATGGACAGCAAAACTAAAATAATATAAAAATTAAAAATTCAAGAGAGAAGTAAAGTAAAGTTCACATTTTGTTCTACCTCAAACTTTGGAAAGTGGTAAATCCATTTCTGTCACAATAATTATAAATCATTAACTTCCAATACCAGAAATGGCAAAAGATTTTGGCAATGAGGCCCTTTTATCTACTTCCCCAGAGTCAGATGACCTAGTGGATAACAATGTTACGACTGCGTGCAGTTTGAAGGAAGCTGCTAACTAGCTCTAATGCAATTGCTAACTGACGTTAGCGCAACGACTGGAAGTCGATGGGTATCTGCTAGCATGCTAGACTTCCAGTAACTGCTCTAACCCTAGTTAGCATTTGCTCCTTCATGCAAATGGTATCCATGAGTTCATCTGACTCTGGAGAAGTAGATTCAATGCCAAAATCCACAAATATCCTTTTAAATTGAAAAGTACTTTTTGAAATGAGTAGAAACAGTCAGACTAGAATGAGAGGACTTCAAACTCTCAGGTCATTGTTTGTTCATGAAGAATGCTATACAAGCAGACATAGAAGGTACTGTATAGATGTGCAGCCTGGTGATGGGAGAGCAACAGATGAAAAACAGAAAAACAGAAGATTATCTGTAGAAGATACATTACAGACAGCACACACAGATATAACACAGACACTACAGCAACAACGAGAGGGAGGGTGTATACAGTAACACACCTATAGATTATTCATAGTTACAAACTACTATAATTGCTCATTATAGTGTGTGTGTGTGTGTGTGTGTGTGTGTGTGTGTGTGAAATGTGTATGCATGTGTTATGTATAAACAGTATATTTATCATTGTCCTCATTAAATTGTGGCATTTTGAAACTAACTCTAATGATGAAAAATCCTCAACCTACTGTACACACAAATACATCCTCTATAATGTGTGGTTTCAGGTCCACTGAAGTGTGTTTGACTAGACCAGGAACATAGCTGCTGTGAAGAAGGTGTGTCAGTACTATGCTACTGCTACTCACTGTTTATTATCTATACATAGTCACTTTACCCCTACCTACATGTACACTGCTGCTACTGTCTGTTTATTATCTATACATAGTCACTTTACCCCTACCTACATGTACAAATGACCTCAACTAGCCTGTACCCACACACATTGACTCTAACGGTACCGGTACCCCCTGTATATAGCCTCGTTATTGTTATTTTATTGTGTACATTTTTTACTGCAGATTATTTGGTAAATATTTTCTTTACTCTTCTTGAACTACACTGTTGGTTAAGGGCTTGTAAGTAATATTTCACAGTAATGTCTAGACTGTTGGTTAAGGTAAGTAATATTTCACAGTAATGTCTAGACTGTTGGTTAAGGGCTTGTAAGTAATATTTCACAGTAATGTCTAGACTGTTGGTTAAGGGCTTGTAAGTAATATTTCACAGTAATGTCTAGACTGTTGGTTAAGGGCTTGTAAGTAATATTTCACAGTAATGTCTAGACTGTTGGTTAAGGTAAGTAATATTTCACAGTAATGTCTAGACTGTTGGTTAAGGTAAGTAATATTTCACAGTAATGTCTAGACTGTTGGTTAAGGGCTTGTAAGTAATATTTCACAGTAATGTCTAGACTGTTGGTTAAGGTAAGTAATATTTCACAGTAATGTCTAGACTGTTGGTTAAGGTAAGTAATATTTCACAGTAATGTCTAGACTGTTGGTTAAGGTAAGTAATATTTCACAGTAATGTCTAGACTGTTGGTTAAGGTAAGTAATATTTCACAGTAATGTCTAGACTGTTGGTTAAGGTAAGTCATATTTCACAGTAATGTCTAGACTGTTGGTTAAGGGCTTGTAAGTAATATTTCACAGTAATGTCTAGACTGTTGGTTAAGGGCTTGTAAGTAATATTTCACAGTAAGGTCTACACTGTTGGTTAAGGGCTTGTAAGTAATATTTCACAGTAAGGTCTACACCCTTGCTGTATTCGGTGCATGTGACTAATAAAGTTGGGTTTGATTTGAGTCTGTGTGAGTCTGACCTGGCATCTGCTTCGCTGTAGTACTCTCTGGCTACGATATCCTCAAACAGCTCCCCACCAGTCACCCTGGAAGAGACGGGAAAATGAGACATTGTTAATTCCAAGCGAGAAGTTGGGAAAACAGCGGGAGACCCGGAGAACAGTGTTGCAATTAGCTATGCAAATCTGCCATTCAGGTATCTTCAAGGAAGAGAGAGAAAGGATATGAGACATAAAAAGAGGTCATGAATTTAACAAAAAGACAACAATTATGCTTGTGCTTTCGGATCATTACAATAACACACTTCAATGGTGTTAGAATCTCAACATTTATTGTTCACACTAGATTGGAATGCTGTGTATTACAATGAGCTAAATGTCCCAAATTCCAAGTGTTATTTCAAGGAACTGGGCAACTCAGGAGATGGGAATGTTTCACGTAACCACTCTTGGCACGACACCAGACTAATATTTGTTCAGTGTGCACACACTTAGTATTAGCCTAAGACATCATTTCATGGTAAAGGTTATAGGGAACTGAAGGTCACAACAGTTCATCTCGAAGACTTCAGGTGTGACCATGCAAATATCACTCCAAGAAAATTTGTTTACGATTTTAGCATTTCTATTTTTAATTCCCATTCATTTGATAAAGTAGTCCCTCCTGTTTGTGTGTGACTTTTAGTTTCTCTTTTCGCCCATGCATAATTTTCTGTTCCTAAATTTAAACCACTGTTGCACAATACATGCTATTTTTTATCTTTATATAAGCTCTATTGTTACTTATCAAAGATTTGTCCCAAGTCATTGTCCCCAAAACTCTATCCTAACAACCTTTCTCTGGGCCTACTGTCACATCCGACAAACCACAGGCATTCTCGCAATGCTTTCAATTTGTTCCACATAACGCATTAGTAAGAAGTGGTCGTTCATTGAATGGAAGAACACATTAAAATATAAAATGGCAGGCAGGTGGATATAATAAAAGTATTTTAAATGTACCTCTTCTATTCACGGTCAATGTGATTTAGCTTCACTGCAGTTTTATTGTTTGTTGTCATTCTTTACTTGGGTAAAAATAGAGAAAAGCTTTCATCCCTGATCTGATACTTTTTTTTTTTAACAGCCCATTAGTCAAATGAAATGCAGCATTTAAAATATATTGGAACTGATTTCCCCTTCCAGCTATCAAATAAAACACTGCCAAACTGCTACCAACACACAAGAGACTGGTAGAAAGGAAGTCTTGGTCGTCTTCTGAAGTTATATTGATCTGTGTGTCAAAAATGTTTGAAATATGGATCCAATATGCGATGGTGAGAGAGTATAGAGAGAAACGAGAGCGAGAGAGAGAGCGAGAGAGAGAGAGCTGCAGTGAAGGAACACTGTAATCAAATCCCTCAGGTCAGGGTTCAAACTGATTTATAAGAGGCTAGGCAAACAAAAGTCTAAATCATAGTGTAATATGTCCCCTTTAGACCAGATGACTCAGATGTCCTCACCAAACTCTGGGGCAGTTGTAGGCTTTAACTTCGGTCTGAATACTTATGTAAATAACGTATTTTTTATTTTGAATACATTTGCAAACATTTCTAAAAGACGGTTTTGTTATGATTTTTTTTATTTTTAAAATCAATTTTAGAATAAGGCTGTAATTTAACAACATTTTGAAAAAGCCAGGCCCACCCACCGGGGAGCCAGGCCCAGCCAAACAGAATGAGTTTTTCCCCAAAACAGAGCTTTAACATTAGATTCTCTGGCAACAGCTCTGGTGGACATTCCTGCAGTCAGCATGTCCATTGAACAATCTCTCAAAACATCTGTGAAATTGTGTTGTGACAAAACTGCACATGGCCTTTTATTGTCCCCAGCACAAGGTGCACGTGTGGAATGATTATGCTGTTTAATGAGCTTCTTAATATACCACATCTGTCAGGTAGATGGATTATCTTGGCAAAGGAGAAATGCTCACTAACAGGGATGTAAACAAACTTGTGCACAAAATGAGCATATGTAACATTTCTGAGATCTTTTATTTCAGCTCATGAAACCAGCACTTTACATGTTGCGTTTATATTTTTTGTTCAGTGTTTGTGGCTTTTTTTCAAGCTTGACCAGCTCTGAACCAATGGGAAGTGTGATGCACCCTTTTCCATTGGTTATGTAAATTCCCCAGAAGGGAGCAGTGAAGTGACAAGAGAACAGAGAAAAGAAAGAGCGAGTTGATGGAGAGAAGACGGTAAACAGATGCTAGGAGAGGTCATCTACGGATCTGTGTTAGTTATTCCCAAGCCTGGAGAGATTCTAGAGACACACACACGGACAAAATATAATTAGTATTAGTATTCAGGTTTATCTAACAATGACTACATTTACAGTGTGCATACAACCAAGGAACATGGTGTAGCAAAGAGCTGAGTACACAGTACTCATACAGTACAGTACAGTACACCGGTACAAACACAAACATCAGTGATTCCTGTGTAAATCAAATCAAATCAAATTTTATTTGTCACATACACATGGTTAGCAGATGTTAATGCGAGTGTAGCGAAATGCTTGTGCTTCTAGTTCCGACAATGCAGTAATAAGAGCAAGTAATCTAACTAACAATTCCAAAAAAAAACTACTGTCTTATACACAGTGTAAGGGGATAAAGAATATGTACATAAGGATATATGAATGAGTGATGGTACAGAGCAGCATAGGCAAGATACAGTAGATGATATCGAGTACAGTATATACATATGAGATAAGTATGTAAACCAAGTGGCATAGTTAAAGTGGCTAGTGATACATGTATTACATAAGGATGCAGTCGATGATATAGAGTACAGTATCAACGTATGCATATGAGATGAACAATGTAGGGTAAGTAACATTATATAAGGTAGCATTGTTTAAAGTGGCTAGTGATATATTTACATAATTTCCCATCAATTCCCATGATTAAAGTGGCTGGAGTAGAGTCAGTGTCATTGACAGTGTGTTGGCAGTAGCCACTCAATGTTAGTGGTGGCTGTTTAACAGTCTGATGGCCTTGAGATAGAAGCTGTTTTTCAGTCTCTCGGTCCCAGCTTTGATGCACCTGTACTGACCTCGCCTTCTGGATGACAGCGGGGTGAACAGGCAGTGGCTCGGGTGGTTGATGTCCTTGATGATCTTTATGGCCTTCCTGTAGCATCGGGTGGTGTAGGTGTCCTGGAGGGCAGGTAGTTTGCCCCCGGTGATGCGGTGTGCAGACCTCACTACCCTCTGGAGAGCCTTACGGTTGAGGGCGGTGCAGTTGCCATACCAGGCGGTGATACAGCCCGCCAGGATGCTCTCGATTGTGCATCTGTAGAAGTTTGTGAGTGCTTTTGGTGACAAGCCGAATTTCTTCAGCCTCCTGAGGTTGAAGAGGCGCTGCTGCGCCTTCCTCACGATGCTGTCTGTGTGAGTGGACCAATTCAGTTTGTCTGTGATGTGTATGCCGAGGAACTTAAAACTTGCTACCCTCTCCACTACTGTTCCATCGATGTGGATGGGGGTGTTCCCTCTGCTGTTTCCTGTAGTGTTATAATATCCATCTGCGCGCGCACACACACCCACCCATTGAATAAGATCATTCTGTAATAAAGCAGTAATGGAGAGTGTGTTGGGGAGGAGAGCAGGGGGAGTGAGGACATGAAACAGATGGAGGAGGACGACGACACCGGGGGAACATGCCCGCTGCTAATCTCCCATGATGCCCCACTGACAGGAGGACAACACCGTCCTGCAATTTGCACTCGTGGAAATGTTCGCCAGCTTTGTTTACCTTACCTAAGCTCATGCCCTGTGTGTGTGTGTGTGTGTGTGTGTGTGTGTGTGTGTGTGTGTGTGTGTGTGTGTGTGCGTGCGCGTGTGCGTGTATTTGAAGAGTTACACTGTGTCTACAGTGATCAGATTTCTTCTCTTAGTCTCTTCTAAATGTGGGTTACATTGATTAAACCCAAATAACCTATTCACTTTTGAAGTAAGAATAGTTTCTAAATCCAATAACACTGCAGGCCTACTGAACTAGGTGTTTAAGGACACTGTACATGTCTTAGAAAGCCACAAAGAAATTGCATTGTTTCTGGTCACTGTAGGACATTGTGGCTGAAGCCATGTCTTGCATACACCACTGGTCAGATGGTTGGGGTCGACGGTGGGTTATACACCACTGGTCAGATGGTTGGGGTCGACGGTGGGTTATACACCACTGTTCAGATGGTTGGGGTCGACGGTGGGTTACACCACTGGTCAGATGGTTGGGGTCGACGGTGGGTTATACACCACTGTTCAGATGGTTGGGGTCGACGGTGGGTTATACACCACTGGTCAGATGGTTGGGGTCGACGGTGGGTTATACACCACTGTTCAGATGGTTGGGGTCGACGGTGGGTTATACACCACTGGTCAGATGGTTGGGGTCGACGGTGGGTTATACACCACTGTTCAGATGGTTGGGGTCGACGGTGGGTTATACACCACTGGTCAGATGGTTGGGGTCGACGGTGGGTTATACACCACTGGTCAGATGGTTGGGGTCGACGGTGGGTTATACACCACTGGTCAGATGGTTGGGGTCGACGGTGGGTTATACACCACTGTTCAGATGGTTGGGGTCGACGGTGGGTTATACACCACTGTTCAGATGGTTGGGGTCGACGGTGGGTTATACACCACTGTTCAGATGGTTGGGGTCGACGGTGGGTTATACACCACTGGTCAGATGGTTGGGGTCGACGGTGGGTTATACACCACTGTTCAGATGGTTGGGGTCGACGGTGGGTTACACCACTGGTCAGATGGTTGGGGTCGACGGTGGGTTATACACCACTGGTCAGATGGTTGGGGTCGACGGTGGGTTATACACCACTGGTCAGATGGTTGGGGTCGACGGTGGGTTACACCACTGGTCAGATGGTTGGGGTCGACTGTGGGTTATATACTACTGGTCAGATGGTTGGGGTCGACGGTGGGTTATACACCACTGGTCAGATGGTTGGGGTCGACGGTGGGTTATACACCACTGGTCAGATGGTTGGGGTCGACTGTGGGTTATATACCACTGGTCGGATGGTTGGGGTCGACGGTGGGTTACACCACTGGTCAGATGGTTGGGGTCGACGGTGGGTTATACACCACTGGTCAGATGGTTGGGGTCGACGGTGGGTTACACCACTGGTCAGATGGTTGGGGTCGACTGTGGGTTATATACCACTGGTCGGATGGTTGGGATCGACGGTGGGTTACACCACTGGTCAGATGGTTGGGGTCGACTGTGGGTTATATACCACTGGTCAGATGGTTGGGGTCGACGGTGGGTTACACACCACTGGTCAGATGGTTGGGGTCGACGGTGGGTTATACACCACTGGTCAGATGGTTGGGGTCGACGGTGGGTTATATACCACTGGGTTGGGGTCGACGGTGGGTTATACACCTCTGGTCAGATGGTTGGGGTCGACGGTGGGTTACATACCACTGGGTTGGGGTCGACGGTGTGTTACACCACTGGTCGGATGGTTGGGGTCGACGGTGGGTTATACACCACTGGTCAGATGGTTGGGGTCGACGGTGGGTTATACACCACTGGTCAGATGGTTGGGGTCGACGGTGGGTTATACACCACTGGTCAGATGGTTGGGGTCGACGGTGTGTTACACCACTGGTCGGATGGTTGGGGTCGACGGTGGGTTATACACCACTGGTCGGATGGTTGGGGTCGACGGTGGGTTATACACCACTGGTCAGATGGTTGGGGTCGACGGTGGGTTACACCACTGGTCGGATGGTTGGGGTCGACGGTGGGTTACATACCACTGGTCAGATGGTTGGGGTCGACGGTGGGTTACACACCACTGGGTTGGGGTCGACGGTGTTTACACCACTGGTCGGATGGTTGGGGTCGACGGTGGGTTATACACCACTGGTCAGATGGTTGGGGTCGACGGTGGGTTACACCACTGGTCGGATGGTTGGGGTCGACGGTGGGTTATACACCACTGGTCAGATGGTTGGGGTCGACGGTGGGTTACACCACTGGTCGGATGGTTGGGGTCGACGGTGGGTTATACACCACTGGTCAGATGGTTGGGGTCGACGGTGGGTTACACCACTGGTCGGATGGTTGGGGTCGACGGTGGGTTATACACCACTGGTCAGATGGTTGGGGTCGACGGTGGGTTACACCACTGGTCGGATGGTTGGGGTCGACGGTGGGTTATACACCACTGGTCAGATGGTTGGGGTCGACGGTGGGTTACACCACTGGTCAGATGGTTGGGGTCGACGGTGGGTTACACCACTGGTCGGATGGTTGGGGTCGACGGTGGGTTATATACCACTGGTCAGATGGTTGGGGTCGACGGTGGGTTATATACCACTGGTCGGATGGTTGGGGTCGACGGTGGGTTACACCACTGGTCAGATGGTTGGGGTCGACTGTGGGTTATATACCACTGGTCAGATGGTTGGGGTCGACGGTGGGTTATACACCACTGGTCAGATGGTTGGGGTCGACGGTGGGTTACACCACTGGTCAGATGGTTGGGGTCGACGGTGGGTTACACCACTGGTCGGATGGTTGGGGTCGACGGTGGGTTATATACCACTGGTCAGATGGTTGGGGTCGACGGTGGGTTATATACCACTGGTCGGATGGTTGGGGTCGACGGTGGGTTATACCACTGGTCGGATGGTTGGGGTCGACGGTGGGTTATATACCACTGGTCGGATGGTTGGGGTCGACGGTGGGTTACACCACTGGTCAGATGGTTGGGGTCGACTGTGGGTTATATACCACTGGTCAGATGGTTGGGGTCGACGGTGGGTTATACACCACTGGTCGGATGGTTGGGGTCGACGGTGGGTTACACCACTGGTCAGATGGTTGGGGTCGATTATATTGAAAGAAACATTGTACTTACAAGTCAAAGACCAGGTAGTGGAATCCCTCCTCTGATATGCTGTCATGGAGCCTCACTGTGTGAGAGAGAGCGAGAGGAGGGGGGAGGGGATGAGAGCAAGCGAGAGAAAGAGGAGTGGGGGGGTGAGAGCGAGCGGGGATGATGAGAGCGAGTGAGAGGGGAGGGGAATGGGATGAGAGCAAACGAGTGAGAGAGAGGGATGAGAGGAAGAGAGAGAGAAAGCAAAAGTCTGATTAGAAATTATGCCCTTCAGACGGAACCACTTAGTCATCCAGTCGGTGTGTGTGTGTCTGTGTAGCCCGCTGCTTGGCTGTGTGTGTGTGTGTATAGTCTGCTGCTTGTGTGTGCGTGTGTGTGTGTGTAGTTTGCTGCTTGTGTGTGTGTGTATATATAGTCTGCTGCTTGTGTGTGTGTGTGTATAGTCTGCTGCTTGTGTGTGTGTGTGTAGTCTGTGTGCCAGGCAAAGAAAAGAAAAAAAAAGTCAGTGAGGAAGAGAAACTCATCCATTACACAAATGACCCTGATTTAAACGTCCTCGCTCCTGCCTGACTCAATTGAATCCATAATAAACCTCGGAGGCCATACAAACTCCCCATTCATCTCACGGAGACAGACTCAGAACACAATTACAGCAGGGTTCACACCAATGGTACTACACATCCCAAACGTGTTCAATGGACATTTCCTTTAATGTGTCAGCAGATGTCTTGTTGATGTATTGTGTCATACCAGCCCACTTCCCAACACATCAATCAATAATGGAACGCTTAACCACATCAATAGCACGTCCTATAGTGTACAAAACGTTTCCATATGACGGACACATCATACAGGACGTATAAATGCTTCCTGTTGAAATATGACCCTGTTGAGAGTTCAGTGAACTGTATTTGGAGCAGTCTGCCTGGATGCATGTCGTTATATAACCCCCATGTCCTACAGTCTAAACATGAGGGGTTCACAACCAGGGTTCTTCTTAGATCCTCAAAGTTCTCTGAAGAACCTTAGAAAATTGCCCCCCAAAAAGGTTCTTCCAAGAACCCCATAGGTGGGGTTCATCGAGGAACCTCCTTAGTTGGTGGGGGTTCTTGCAGGAACCGAACTGCCCAACAGAAACATTTTGATTTGAATTTAAGAAGGACAGTAGGTACAGGCACTTAACTGAACATTGTAAAGATCTCAATATAAAAAGGTTTGTTCCTTGTATGATCTAAATTGATATTGTTTTATGATGATACCATCTATCTTTTCATATTTGTGCAAATCTTTCTTAAGACAGAAAATGGAATGAATGAATATGAATGAACAAAGAGGTAAGAACGTGTAGGCTATAAGAACATGTTGAAGGCTGGCTGGGTGCAGATGACTGAACTGCTGACTTTTGTGTCCGTGTCTGCAGGTATACAGAGGCGTACAAAGGTATGTCAATGTTGGTATTGTTATGTTATGGAGATCACATGTAGTATCCTCTTCCCTTTCCTCTTCAATGAATATCCCACAGGCCTCTACATTATGGACTTATAACGGTTTCCTCACAGTTTCAATCTGAAGAACCCCTAAATCCTCCAGGAACCGTTACTTATTTACAGCGTACAGCATCTTAATGCCAAGGGCTACACGGGTCATCATGCAGGAAACAGCCAGTCAGGTGTTCCCGTCTTTCAGTTGGTCAGCAGGACAGGCCGAGTGGTCAACAGGCCCAGCCAAAATATTGGTTCTATTCTTAGGGTTTTGGGTCTCTGAACAGGTGTCGCACACACCCAGCTATTTTGGCCTGATCCTCTGCACAGATGAACATAACCCTTGGAGAGGGATGACCATGAGGAGACCTTGCCATGGTTGGTAGGTTAGGTTTATATGGTACAACCAATTAGCCAGCCATCAGTGTAATTAACACACAAGAGGAAAACGACTTCCCTGGGTGATATTATACAGATGGATGGCAGTGACTGACCTTCAGAATGGAGCGACGGAGAGAGAGATGGGGGTGAGAGACGGAGGGCGGTGGGGGGGTTGGAGAAAGGAAAAGGTGGAGGTCCCCCCCATATCGTCTTGTTCTTCCGCCCCCTCATCCTTCTCTTCCCGGGAAAGAACAAACAGTGTGAAAACAACCACAGCAACACCCAGCGTGGTCGTCAAGTCTTACAGTGCCTTGGCCTCCGTGTGTCTCTTGGCAGCCCGCAAGGGACTGGGAGAACGCAGGCGAGGTCTGGTTTTAAACAGACTTTCAATGTTTATTTACCCAGGATCCACCTAAAAATGGCTTTGGGGCGTATCAAGGTTGGTTACCTTCAAAATGGGGATAGCCTACATGGGAGTGTGTGGAGGTGGGGGTTTATCCCTGAGGCGTGAGATATCTTAGGGATGGACACATTGCAGTTTTACCAGGCAAAATGCCAGTCCTTTCTAACTCTTTTTTTTTGTTGCCATGGATGATGGGACAGTTTCTTTGGCACAGTGGGCTGGCCAGGACTGAGACAGACGGTCAAGTGTGTGTGTGGGTGCGCGCCCGCATGTGTATTATGGAATAACAGTGTAATTGTCTTACTGCTACCAGTGAAGTGCCAGCTGGTATCATCGGACATGGCTCCAGTGTCCTGAAACACCACCCCCGTCTCAGTCTCCAGTATCTATGCTGCAATAGTCTGTGCGCCAGGGGCTTGGGTCAGTCTGCCCTATGTGGTGTGTATTCCTCCAGTATTCCTATCTGCTGTGTATTCCTCCAGTACTCCTATCTGGTGTGTATTCCTCCAGTATTCCTATCTGGTGTGCATTCCTCCAGTATTCCTATCTGGTGTGCATTCCTCCAGTATTCCTATCTGGTGTGCATTCCTATCTGGTGTGCATTCCTCCAGTATTCCTATATGGTGTGTATTCCTCCAGTATTCCTATCTGGTGTGTATTCCTCCAGTATTCCTATCTGGTGTGCATTCCTCCAGTATTCCTATCTGGTGTGTATTCCTATCTGGTGTGTATTCCTCCTGTATTCCTATCTGGTGTGTATTCCTCCTGTATTCCTATCTGGTGTGTATTCCTCCAGTATTCTTATCTGCTGTGTATTCCTCCAGTATTCCTATCTGGTGTGTATTCCTCCAGTATTCCTATCTGGTGTGCATTCCTCCAGTATTCCTATCTGGTGTGCATTCCTCCAGTATTCCTATCTGCTGTGTATTCTTCTCCAGTATTCCTATCTGCTGTATTTTCCTCCAGTATTCCTATCTGGTGTATTCTTCTCCAGTATTCCTATCTGGTGTATTCTTCTCCAGTATTCCTATCTGGTGTATTTTCCTCCAGTATTCCTATCTGGTGTATTTTCCTCCAGTATTCCTATCTGGTGTATTTTCCTCCAGTATTCCTATCTGCTGTATTTTCCTCCAGTATTCCTATCTGCTGTGTATTCCCCTCCAGTATTCCTATCTGGTGTGTATTCCTCCAGTATTCCTATCTGGTGTGTATTCCTATCTGCTGTGTATTCCTCCTGTAATCCTATCTGGTGTGTTTTCCTCCAGTATTCCTATCTGGTGTGTATTCCTATCTGGTGTGTATTTTCCTCCAGTATTCCTATCTGGTGTATTTTCCTCCAGTATTCCTATCTGCTGTGTATTCCTCCTGTATTCCTATCTGGTGTGTTTTCCTCCAGTATTCCTATCTGGTGTGTACCCCTATCTGCTGTGTATTCCCCTCCAGTATTCCTATCTGCTGTGTATTCCCCTCCAGTATTCCTATCTGCTGTGTATTCCTATCTGCTGTTTATTCCTATCTGCTGTGTATTTTCCTCCAGTATTCCTATCTGCTGTGTATTTTCCTCCAGTATTCCTATCTGCTGTGTATTTTCCTCCAGTATTCCTATCTGCTGTGTATTCCCCTCCAGTATTCCCATCTGCTGTGTATTCCCCTCCAGTATACCCATCTGCTGTGTATTCCTATCTGCTGTTTATTCCTATCTGGTGTGTATTCCCCTCCAGTATTCCCATCTGGTGTGTATTCCCCTCCAGTATTCCCATCTGTATTCCCCTCCAGTATTCCCATCTGGTGTGTATTCCCCTCCAGTATTCCCATCTGGTGTGTATTCCCCTCCAGTATTCCCATCTGGTGTGTATTCCCCTCCAGTATTCCCATCTGGTGTGTATTCCCCTCCAGTATTCCCATCTGGTGTGTATTCCCCTCCAGTATTCCCATCTGGTGTGTATTCCCCTCCAGTATTCCCATCTGGTGTGTATTCCCCTCCAGTATTCCCATCTGGTGTGTATTTTCCTCCAGTATTCCCATCTGGTGTGTATTTTCCTCCAGTATTCCCATCTGGTGTGTATTTTCCTCCAGTATTCCCATCTGGTGTGTATTCCTCCAGTATTCCCATCTGGTGTGTATTCCTCCAGTATTCCTATCTGGTGTGTATTCCTCCAGTATTCCTATCTGGTGTGTATTCCTCCAGTATTCCTATCTAATAATAATAGCTCCAGGACTGAGGACTGAGACACATGGCCACCCAAACCACTCTTCCTCCAATGGTCTCCCACGTTATACATTTTATCGCCAAGTCTTCTCATCGATAGACAAACAAAATGCCCCCCCCATATCATCGTCTTGTTCTTCCGCCCCCTCATCCTTCTCTTCCCGGGAAAGAACAAACAGTGTGAAAACAACCACAGCAACACCCAGTGTGGTCGTCAAGTCTTACAGTGCCTTGGCCTCCGTGTGTCTCTTGGCAGCCCGCAAGGGACTGGGAGAACGCGGGCGAGGTCTGGTTTTAAACAGACTTTCAATGTTTATTTACCCAGGATCCACCTAAAAATGGCTTTGGGGCGTATCAAGGTTGGTTACCTTCAAAATGGGGATAGCCTACATGGGAGTGTGTGGAGGTGGGGGTTTATCCCTGAGGCGTGAGATATCTTAGGGATGGACACATTGCTGTTTTACCAGGCAAAAGGCCGGTCCTTTCTAACTTTTTTTTGTTGCCATGGATGATGGGACAGTTTCTTTGGCACAGTGGGCTGGCCAGGACTGAGACAGACGGTCAAGTGTGTGTGGGTGCGCGCCCGCATGTGTATTATGGAATAACAGTGTGATTGTCTTACACCTACCAGTGAAGTGCCAGCTGGCACATTGAACAGAAAGAGGAGAGGGATTAAATGTGAAAGAGAGGGAAGAGGTTAAAAAAGTCAGGAGAAAGTGAGGAACTGAAGGTGGAACACTGATTCACAGATGTTAGACTTGTACAGTATTTGACTAACCGATATTGGGGTGCTTGAGCAGACGACAAATCCTGGCCTCTCTTTCCAGCTTCTGGTGATCTATAGGAGAGACAAAACAGAAAGTGTCAGTCTTTGAGGTGCACACACACACACACACACCTTAACCCCAAGGACTGTGGCATTCTCTCACGTTGTAGTTACGGAGTTAGTGTTATCTTCTCTTGGGTTGTAAGACAAGAAGCCTGATCCTGTTCTACTCCGGTTTTCACATAACAGTGACCACGCTAACAGTGACCACGCTAACAGTGACCACGCTAAAAAAGGTATTCCATGTGGCTTCCGTGTTCCATTCCCAGACGCCAAAGTAGCGTAAATGATACACAACGCCAAAAGTACAAGCCGAATCATGATCTGTAAATCCAGTAGGGTCAGATTACAGTCCAGTTTCCTGATACCAGAGGAATTGCTACAGTACAACAGTAAATCCCATCACTTTCACCTTGCAGCAGAATGAAATGAAGGGTCACCATAAATTCCCAATCCAACATGATTCATTAGGAACTAGATGAAGGGTCACCATAACTTCCCAATCCAACATGATTCTTTAGAAACTAGATGAAGGGTCACCATAAATTCCCAATCCAACATGATTCATTAGGAACTAGATGAAGGGTCACCATAACTTCCCAATCCAACATGATTCTTTAGAAACTAGATAAATGGTCAGTGAATGGAACTGAATGGCCTGTTGGAACAGTAGTGTTATGTCCTCTGGGCTTTACACACAAACACAACGGACGGATATCGTCGCTCTGTATTCGCCTTTACCTTCGCTCCTTTGTTTACGTGTTTTGATCATTCACCAGGTGTCTTAAGAGTGGAGCTACTAGGCTGATGTCAGTGAACTTGGCTCTCCACTGTGAAATCTGGTTCCCCCCCACTTCAGGGAAGAGTAATGTTAGCATGCACATCTGGTGAGCTCATCTAGACAGAGTATTTTTCACACTGTTTATATTCATCATGCTGCCAACAGGATATCAGGCCGCTGCAACACTTATTATTGCAAAGTGGTCGTTGCAGTCCTAACACTTCCATGTGTGAATTAAATGTGACGCGAGTTAATTGAGATGTCAATATCAAGTGCTATTCATTTCAACACGATACTGGTACCTAAACTGGCACCCCAGGGAACATTCTCATTTACTAAAAGGGTAAGTATTTGAAAACCACTTAAACATTTAAATTCATCAAGGTTATTCACTACTGCAATTCCTCCAGGTGTTGCTTTCATCTTTCATGTGGCCAACCTCTGCGACCAGTAAATTATTTGACTTGAATAAATTCAACCGACAGAACCAGGAAATGAACCAAATTTAAAGTGTAGCACGACGTGTCCTTCACAGATAAATCAAAAGTGGTTTGACAAAAGTTGAGGAGGCAAATAGCCACATGGTAGCCCTGAAACCAAGAGGAGAGCTCATTTTGAATTCATTTTGAACCCCAATTTGAAGAATTAATGACGGACTCGTTGCCGGCAAGTATGCTGGATTATTAATGCTTGATAAACAAGTTTGGCATAACGACAAAAGGTTACCTGAGGGACGCTGTGTGAGTGAGTCAGAGTTAGACAGAGTGTTCGGGACAAAGGGTTAGGAGAGCGCAGGGGGTTATGAATAAATGAAAAGGCAGGGTACGGGGCCTGAATGTTTATGTTACCTGTAGGCAGGGTTGGGGTCAATTCAATTTAAATTCCAGTCAATACAGAAAGCAAACCAAATTACAATTCAAAACTGTCTTCATTGAAAAGCATTGAAATGTCAGTGTACTTCCGGAATTGACTGGAATTACAATGGAATTGACTCTAACCCTGTAGGTAGGCCTTTGTCAACATGTGCAGAGTTGAAGATCCCCTTTCTTGCTGTGACATTTGAAATGTAAAGTAAAAGTGAATAAAGGAAGTGGTTCATGTTCAGGTTAGATACATGTGTTGTGTTCGGTGTATCCATGTGGAATTCCAAAGGCATCGCCATAGGCAATTCTATAGGGGTGCACTGCCATCTTTCACCTGCAGGGTGCGCTCAATAGTTCAGAACAGGTGGACAGGCAGGTATTGCGAGCGTGTGAGACTGGGTCAATGACCAGATCCTCATCAACTCTCTAGGTTATTGCCAGATCAATGCTACAGATATGTCAGTGAATCTGTGAATCTGTGAATGTGTGTGTGTGTGTGTGTGTGTGAGCCTAGGTCTCATCTGAGCCATATTGGACCATGTCTGATCCGTTGTGAGATTATTCTAGAGACCACATGCTATTTTTAGGACCTATGATGCATTTGTGCAGCTCTAATCCACAGTCAGATGTAAACTTCACAGGGCCTGGAAGCTTTCCCATCCAATCTGACTCAAATGACATAATCCTACACACACCAATCGGATGTCTATTCACAGCAGCCACATTTCCATTTCTCCAATCAGGTTTGCTTTTACAGGCCTGTAATCTGTGCTCCTCCAATCAGATGTGCTTTTCTATGGTTGTCATCCCTGCTACTTGAGCCAGATATTAGCGAGGCTACTGCATCACGAGCTCTCCAATCACGTCTTGTTTTACAAACGTCTAATCCCAAATCGCACCAATCAGATGTGCTTTTACAGGGCGGTAATCCCGATCGCCGGGCGGACTTTGGCGTGCTCCCATTCTCCTCCTGTCGCCCCCTTTCTCATCCCAAGGCGGCATGCTCCCAATCTGTGACATAACAGGATTTACAGCTGCTTACTCTCCTCCGTCTTCTTCAACATCATCATCATCATATTCTGACCCCATTCTGTTCCATACACCTTTAGTGAGTAGCTCTAGTGAGGATAAGGAACTCCCCATGTTATTACCCCATTCTGATCCATACACCTTTAGTGAGTAGCTCTGGTGAGGATAATGAACTCCATGTTTTTACCCCATTCTGTTCCATACACCTTTAGTGAGTAGCTCTGGTGAGGATAATGAACTCCATGTTATTATGGTATTTCATTTCCGACATGGGGATTTCAATTGACCTACACAGAGAGACCATGTAAACGTCAATGTTTTTTTCCCCACAAACACTTGACAAAAACATGATTTGCAAGATCGAACTTGAAACCCCTATGTAGTTCCTCAATCCGACTACCATAAATGATGTCAATCAGATGATGCATTTGGTCTGCAGCGTCATAAATGTGACACACAAAGAGACGGACTCGCCCTCCTTCTCTCATTAACAGCTTCAGGTGGAGTGATTTTAAAAATGAGCAACACAACTAAAACCGTGTGGTGTGATTCGCCCCAGAGCTGACCTATTTAAACGTTCGTCAGCCCCAGATGAGCAGAGAGAGAGAGAGAGAGAATGCTGTCAGGCCTGAGAAACAGGGGCAGCAGCTATTTTCACTGCAATCAACCCCGTCCTCAGTCACTGACATGATGAAAATCTAGCACATCTGGTACCGCTGCTGCCCTCAGGTCCAGTCGATTCTCAGTCCCCAACGCCTTGAAGAGGCCAATTTATCGGTGTCTTGACCTGTTAGGATCATTAATAATGATGATCCTCTTAAGGATCGGACAGTTTTTGGGATTTTTCACATAAAATGACTTACCCAAATCTAACTGCCTGTAGCTCAGGACCGGAAACAAGGATATGCATATTCTTGGTACCATTTGAAAGGAAACATTTTGAAGTATGTGGAAATGTGAAATTAATGTGGGAAAATAAACACATTAGATCTGGTAAAATATAATACAAAGAAATCTTTGAAATGCAAGAGAAAGGCCATCATTTATTATTCCAGCCCAAGTGCAGTTCAGATTTTGTATATACAAAATATACATGCAAAGTTGTATACATGCAAAGTTTTAGACTGATCCAATGAATCATTGTATTTCTGTTCAAAATGTTGTATCAAGACTGCAGACATGTGCCTAATTGGCCTATTAACATCTTTAAGTTCATAACTGTGCACTCTTCTCAAACAATAGTATGGTATTCTTTCACTGTAATAGCTCATGTAAATTGGACAGTGCAGTTAGACAAACAAGAATTTAAAGCTTTCTGCTAATATCAGATATGTCTATGTCCTGGGAAATGTTCTTGTTACTTACAACCTCATGCTAATCGCGTTAGCTCAACTGTCCCGTGGGGGACCCACCGATCCTGTAGAGGTTTTAAAGCGCATTCCCCTCATGCCATTCCTTCCCTACCTGTTGATGCAGAGCTAGGCTGAAGGTGGGGTGTTGTGATGGCTGAAGTAAGCCCAATGGTGACGAGCTGGGTACAGCATCCTCTTAAAGTTACAGGAGAAAATAAATGGAACCAGGATTCCCAAACCCCACTTCCTCTGCTTCTTCTGGGCGACTTCACACCAGACTGTCGGCCTTGGCAGCACAGTCAGACTGATTTAAATAGGGAGCCAATTATTTTCTGGAGACAGGCAGCGAGAAGAATAAAATAAATAAAAGGACTAAAAAGAAAAACAGCTCAACATTAAAAGCGAGACAGGAAGTTTGTGCAAGTCACCCTGAAAGTATCAGAGGATCCTGGGTAGTCCCTCATTAGAAGACTGCTTCAAAAGCAGACTGATCCATTTAAAATAAAATGGGCCATCATTTATCGCAAGAAGACATTGTCTTTACAGCACTTTGTAAGAGAAACAGATAGCCTGAATTAATTGCCATTGAAACTAGGCCACAGCATGGCCGGGTTTATAAACCCGATAACGCGGCATGCAAGTGAAGAGTGGCACACGTGTGTTGTCGGCTATACAGCCCATTACACACAAATGTTCCTCTTAAATGACATGCTGACCGCACCGCTCACATCGCGTGCGTGAGCGTTGCAAAACAAATTTAAACATGTTATTCAACAATTGCGTACACCAACCAAAGAGCGTCTGGGTTGCCAAGCACTAAAATAGAAGTCAGTTCTATTTGTGACGCAGAACGCAGCATTAGTTTATAGAAGCAGATACCCCACGGGCCATCTCCTCATTGGTTTTACCCACCTGGGTGATTGAAAGATGAACTGAGTTCACGTGGTAACTATTACAGTTAGATGCCAATCGCCATATAAAGTCCAAAGAAGAAAAAGCCTGGAAGGAGGAGATGACTAGAGACAATTCAGTTGACTGTTTTATGTGTGGATTAATTGTCAGAGTAGAGGACATTTGTGCATTTCAGGTAAAATAACAACCATATTTAAATCCCAGAACAAATTAGCTTGCAACAGCAAGCTAGCTAAATAGGACAACTTAGCTAGCAACTGAAAGCTAGCTAGCTAAATTGCCATATTTCAACAAAAAAAAAAGCTTTTCGACCAGTGCCCAAATTAATATAATTGGTTCAGAGTATGTTTTGATATTTTAACCTGCGTGTCTTGACAGCTTTTGGTGTGGAGAGACAAAATCAATTTGCGCACCATTGCGCCCGGCCGGTTTGGGTACGGTGTTAAATTATCTACGGAATTTGTAAATACAAAAAAAAGGTCTGCCAAACCCTTTCCGGCTAGATTGAACGATATGCATCTTCTAGAGCTCTATTGATGGGACAGGCACTTGCCAAAGTGTGCGATGACAGTGAAACACTACTGTTTTGAAAGTCTGTCTGTCCGCCTCCTGGGTGTGAGTGTGTGTGTGCGCACACTCTGTGGTTGCAGTCAAATGTCTTTACGCGGAGGGAGAGAGCATGATGCTCCTTCGTCTATGTGAGTCAATTTGCACGTCCCATTCAATGTGGTAATGATGAGTCGAAATCCACTTAGCCTATTGTTTCCTGGAACGTTCATTCATTTTCTTTAATGCCACGAAAACGAAGCTCATGCTTCAATGGGGTAGAAGTCCGTGAGTTGTTGTGGTTCTGGATGGCCGGCTAGCAACAATTACACAAAAACTTCCTAGTGGCTTCTTTCAGCACATTCATTTATTTTATTTTGCGTGTTTCATATGCAGCCACGAAGTGCTGGCGCATAGGCTTACTGTGCTTTGATAGACGAGCAGCGAGCTTGACTAGTTTATAAAAAGGTATGATAAAAGAAAACAGATTGAATTATTTAAAAAAGCTAACGATACTTGTATGTTATTTTGAAAGACATTGATCTAGGTCTAGTGATTTAAATCAACATGTTGACAATGGACCAGTCAACTGCTGTTTCCTGTGTAGCGAAGGTCATGATTAACACCTGTTTCATTCTTCAGTCATTCCTGTATTGCAGATAGCTGAGAAAATGCCTCTTAAATAGGAAGCTTGAAGCCTGTGGAAGTCAGACTCTTACAAGATTATTTAAGAAGAAATCTGTGGGTCAGTTGTTAAAAGACATTTTTTAAATAAATGTTATTATGCAATTCACAAAAGAGTAGCAAACACCGGATGAAATTCTTTAATTGAACTGATGCCGTTCTCGCTCTTCTCTTAACACGTATGGTCACAAATTAATGGAGCATCTGTTCTGTTTACTTAAGAGACCAATTTTTCCATTTGAAATAGTGCCATCACAATTGTTTTGATTTTAAGTGTAACCTTTAATACATTTAAGATCATTTTGGCACTTTCTGATGTAATAAAATACATAAATTGTGGCAAATTCATATCTTGCAGTAAAATACTTTACTCTTAAAAGAGAAGACACGTTAAATGTAAAAAAATAAACAATTTTGAGGTTTAATGTTCCCTTAGAAAATAGTGCTGATCATATAGGCCTTGGCCTAGACAATATCCAAAACTACTAACACGCTGGATTCATACATTCTCACTAGTTTAAATTGTAAACACAATACCATAACACATTTTTCCAATCTGGGAGGTAAACTCAATAAAGTATTCAATAATTGATGGAATCAAGGCGCTACAATGTGCCAGAGGCCACCAAAATAGAGCAAAAGTTCTTACCAAGAGGGACATGCCCCCCTGGGGATCCTGGCTGTCTACTTTCTCTTTTCCTATTTGGCTGACACACACGAAGACAGGCATTTCCCTCTACCCCTATCCCCTAAAGACCAGAGGCTAGCTCTAGATAGACGGGCACTGGAGCAGGCACACCCTTAGCCTCATGATACGGTGATGATGACTCGGTGATAAAATGAGTGTTTCTATGATGATGTGCTGCTCACCCCAGTGTGACATCATAGAAGCCTAAGACCCTCTTTTGCGGATCCATACGCTGGCCGCTCTTCAGCTCACACATGATCAATTTTAATCTGTGCAGCAGATTTTACAGACCCTGGCAGACCAAGGGCAATTATGTGATGAGACCAGAGTCGCGGTAAAGGAGAGAATCTGACAGAATCCCCATCAGAACAGACATTACAGAGATACAGAATGTAATCCTGGTAAATTCTACATGCACACCGTGATGGTCAGTGCAACCTACAGTACTTATGTAGGTTAGCCCAATGGACAAAAACAACCACGACTGGAGTTCACACACACATACATGCATAAAAAGGACCGGGGGGTGGGGGGTCCATATATAGTATGTCTGTCAAATGAGTCAACTAAATATGGAGAGCAACAGACTTTGCTAGTGTGTGTGGTCTTAGTCAACGAACTCCCAACCCTTGGCAGGAACAGGTAGTCAGTGCACATGTCACTGTAATACCAATGTGTGTCCCCTTCTCTCTCCCTCCCTCTAATCTCCTCAATAAGGGTCTGATTCCCAGGGGCGAGATAGTCTGCTACACTGTTCACTGACTTGTTTATGTGCATAGTCTCACAGACCCACTGTCAGACATAGGCCCTGAGGACATCCAGGATCAATGAACACAGCCTCCTTAATTAACACAACACTACCTACTATCCAACACAATAGCGGCATTATATTCCATACGGTCTGAATGTTGTTGCCCAGTGTTAAGTTAACCAAACTGTTCTGAGCACATATAGTACCAGTCAAAAGCTTGGACACAGCCACTCATTCAAGAGGTTCTTTATTTTTACTATTTTGTACATTGTAGAATAGTGAATACATCAAAACTATGAAATCACACATGAAATCATGTAGTAACCAAAAAAGTGATAAACAAATCAAAATATATTTTATATTTGAGATTGTTCAAAGTAGCAACCCTTTGCCTTGACAGCTTTGGCACACTCAACCAGCTTCACCCGGAATGCTTTTCCAACAGTCAGGAGTTCCCACATATGCTGAGCATTTGTTGGCTGTGTTTCCTTCACTCTGCGGTCAAACTCATCCCAAACCATCTCTCATTCGGGTTGGGTAATTGTGGACAATGGTATTTTACCAAATAGGTCTATCTTCTGTATACCACCCCTACCTTGTCACAACTGATTGGCTCAAATGCATTGAGATAAGAAATTCCACAAATTAACAAGGCACACCTGTTAATTGAAATGAAGTCCAGATGACTACCTCATGAAGCTGGTTGAGAGAATGCCAAGAGTGTGCAAATCTGTCATCAAGGCAAAAGGGTGGCTAATTTTGAAGAATCTCAAATATATTTGGATTTGTTTAACACTTTTTTGGTTGCGACATGATTCCATATGTGTTTTACTCATCGTTTTGAGGTATTCATTATTCTACAATGTAGAAAATAGTAAAAATAAAATAAACACCCTGGAATGAGTAGGTGTGTACAAACTTTTGACTGGTACAGTATGAGAGTATACAAGTCCTAAACCTACAGTGACATAAAATGTTCTGTAATTACCATAATGACAAAGATGGAGGATGTATTAAGGCTACAGGCACATAGACAGTTTTGCCATCAGTATGATGATTATAACAACAAAGTGTTTCCCATACCACAGAATGGCCAGGGGGAAATATTATGCAAAACAAGATGTCAACCTGTTTCAGGCAGAGAGAAAGATGGGACACACAGCTACAGCTTTGAATAACAAACAAATGTGTTAGAAAATGAGATGGAGGGATGGCAGGAGATGAGGGATGAGGGGGAGAGAGCAGTCAAATATCCTATCTGGAAATGCAGTCAAATATCCTACCTAGAAATGGTTTGTGAGTGGGTGAATAAATGAACAAACAAGCAAATGAGTGAATGAAAATGTTCAAATAAATGCAGGAGTATGTTATGACAAAGGCTGAATACGTGTCTGTAGCAGTTGCAGAAATGTCTCTTTCCTAAACCCTGATATTGATCCCCAGTCACATAGAGGCAGGAGAGCTGTCCCTTGTTCAGTATTCAGCTCGCACTCAGGTAGTCCGTCTCAGTCGGGCCTCCCCAGGCACAGACACTGAACACCAGTCCTGCTCCACACACAACTGGCACGCAGACACGTACACCTGCCTAACCCACTTAAAAAGCACACACACACAGGTAAGTAAAACAAACACGCTGCCTGGATGCAGCTAAAGCCCTAATCTCCCCTCCATTCTAGAGAGGATCTTCCTCTCTCATCACCCTGAGCCCTGGCCCAAACCGTCACAGACCAGACAAGGCGACCAACTTTTTCAAAGACCACACTACACAATAGCAGTGCTGGCTGAAATATGGGAACGATGAGAACACACCATCCTGACTCGCTGCTTCTCTCGGCTGTGTTGCCAAGGCAGCGAAAATAAAGTGTTGCAAAGGGTGGTCCTTAAGTCTAGACTGCCACTTCCACCTGCAATGTGACAAGACAGCAGGTATCAGAGAGGAGAAAGAGGGAGGGAGAAGAGGAAGGAGAGAGAGATGGGAAAAGAGGCAAAGAGATTTTAAAAAAAAAAGGTGGACAGAGAGAGAAAGGAGGAATGAGCGAGAGCGAATGGAGAGAGGAGAGAGAGAGACAAGTGGAGATACAAAAACTAGGGCCCTATGAAATTGTTTTTTTAAATCGAAAATTCAGTTGTTTTCTCCGTTTCCCCCAGTTTTTCACTCTGAAAATTAGACTTTTCTAATAGAAACAAAAACTAAATTGGATGGTCTAAGTCCAAAACAATGCTTAAACCACATCAGGAGACCACGTTTGAGATCTGGGGAAAATCCTTCTGGGTTTAATAACCCTTCGCACCAGCCAGAGACCGTTGTTATGTTAGCGGTCATGTGACTGCAGAGATTGCAAAACAAATGACCACTGGATTGACACAAATAATCATGATATCATTCTGCCAGGTGGGCATAGGCTACTTTGTGGTTAGTATTTCATTGAGAAGGTTTTTGGGAAAGCCTTTCCATCCAACAACAGAAAGTTATCATTCATCGCTAATGGCTACACAGACTGTAGACATGACATACGAGCACCACACAGACAGGTCCATTCCTGTATCCTTCCAGAAAGTTGCAGGAAAAAAACTAATCACTAACTTTGTTCATGTCTTAAGATGAACTCGGGCAAATGAATGCATTTTCTAATGAGTTCAATACTTCTAGTTGATTTCCTACTAGTTTAAATACATTTTAGAATTTTGTTGAATTCTGTTTTAATGTTTGGGGGGGTAGGTGAGGAAGAGAAAGAGGCCGTGCTGACCGAGATACATTTCAGAATGAAACACATGATAGCGAAGATCACCCTACCTTTTGTCAATCAATCACATTCTATTATATCTGAAATGTATGATTTCAATGAATGTCAGAGAGAGCATCAGAGAGAGCACAATGTTAAAATGGCACTTTTTGCTTAAATTAAATCTAATTTTGTCACATGTGCCGAATACAACCGGTGTAGACCTTACAATGAAATGCTTACTTATAAGCCCTTAACCAACAATAGTTAAGAACCCCCCAAAAAAAAGAAAGAAAACAGTAACAATTAATTAGAGCAGCAGTAAATAACAATAGCTATATACAAGGGGTACCGGTACAGAGTCAATGTGGAGGCTATATACAAGGGGTACCGGTACAGAGTCAATGTGGAGGCTATATACAAGGGGTACCGGTACAGAGTCAATGTGGAGGCTATATACAGGGAGACCGGTACAGAGTCAATGTGGAGGCTATATACAAGGGGTACCGGTACAGAGTCAATGTGGAGGCTATATACAAGGGGAACCGGTACAGAGTCAATGTGGAGGCTATATACAAGGGGTACCGGTACAGAGTCAATGTGGAGGCTATATACAAGGGGAACCGGTACAGAGTCAATGTGGAGGCTATATACAAGGGGTACCGGTACAGAGTCAATGTGGAGGCTATATACAAGGGGTACCGGTACAGAGTCAATGTGACAATGTGCGGGGGCACCAGTGTCGTGGAAATTGAGGTAATATGTACATGTAGGTAGAGTAAAGTGGCTATGCATAGATAATAACAGTAGCGGCAGCGTAGTAGGTGGGGGGGGGCAATGCAAATAGTCTGGGTAGCCATTTGATTAGTTGTTCAGGAGTCTTATGGCTTGGGGGTAGAAGCTGTTTAGAAGCTTCTTGGACCTAGACTTGGCGCTCTGGTACCGCTTGCCATGAGGTAGCAGAGAGAACAGTCTATGACTAGGGAGGCTGGAGTCTTTGACAATTTTTAGGGCCTTCCTCTGACACCGCCTGGTATAGAGGTCCTGGATGGCAGGAAGCTTGGCCCCGGTGATGTACTGGGCCATTTGCACTACCCTCTGTAGTGCCTTGCGGTCAGAGGCCGAGTAGTTGCCATACCAGGTAGTGATGCAACCTGTCAGGATGCTCTCGATGGTGCAGCTGTAAAACCTTTTGAGGATCTGAGGACCCATGCCAAATCGTTTCAGTCTCCTGAGGGGGAATAGGTTTTGTCATGCCCTCTTCACGACTATCTTGGTGTGCTTGGACCATGTTAGTTTGTTGTGGACACCAAGGAACTTGAAGCTCTCAACCTGCTCCACTACAGCCCCGTCGATGCAAATGGGGGTGTGCTCGATCCTCCTTTTCCTGTAGTCCACAATCTCCTTTGTCTTGATCACGTTGAGGGAGAGGTTGTTGTCCTGGCACCACACGGTCAGGTCTCTGACCTCCTCCCTACAGGCTTTCTCATTGTTGTCAGTGATCAGGCCTACAACTGTTGTGTCATCAGCAAACTTAATGATGGTGTTGGAGTCGTGCCTGGCTGTGCAGTCATGAGAGAACTGGGAGTACAGGAGGGGACTGAGTACGCACCCCTGTGGGGCCCACGTGTTGAGGATCAGCGTGGCGGATGTGTTGTTACCTACCCTTACCACCTGTGAGCAGCCGGTCAGGAAGTCCAGGATCCAGTTGCAGAGGGAGGTGTTTAGTCCCAGGGTCTTTAGCTTAGTGATGAGCTTTGAGGGCACAATGGTGTTGAACGCTGAGCTGTAGTCAATGAATAGCATTTTCCCATAGGTGTTCCTTTTGTCCAGGTGGGAAGGGGCAGTGTGGAGTGCAATAGAGATTGCATCTGTAGATCTTTTGGTGCGGTATGCAAATTGGAGTGGGTCTAGTGTTTCTGGGATAGTGGTGTTGATGTGAGCCATGACCAGCCTTTCAAAGCATTTCGTGGCTACAGACGTGAGTGCTACAGGTTACCTTCGTGTTCTTGGGAACAGGGACTATGGTTGTCTGCTTGAAACATGTTGGTATTACAGACTCAGACAGGGAGAGGTTGAAAATGTCAGTGAAGACACTTGCCAGTTGGTCAGCGCATGCTCGGTGTACACATTTTGGTAATATATCTGGCCCTGCGGCCTTGTGAATGTTGACCTGTTTAAAAAGGTCTTAAATCAAATCAAATTTTATTTGTCACATACACATGGTTAGCAGATGTTAATGCGAGTGTAGCGAAATGCTACTCACGTCGGCTGCGGAGAGTGCGATCACAGTCGTCCGGAACAGCTGATTCTCTCATGCATGTTTCAGTGTTACCTGCCTCGAAGCGAGCATAGAAGTTATTTAGCTCGTCTGGTATGCTTGTGTCACTAGTCAAAGTGAGACTGAACATGGACAAGGCGCAGGAGAAACAGAACAAGAGCTCTTTGCACACAAAATAACCCAAAGCTAGTTTTAGTTGTTTCCCTAACACTGATATCTTTTCCTCGTTGTCCTCCGAGGGTTACCTCGGTGGAAGCCAACAATATTCTACTGTTGGAGTAGTTGGACGCCCTACACTTCAATAGACAAGGTATGTTAAACTTTGGTTGACATTTGAGAACGCAATAAATGGTAGTTATGCTAAGCTTATAAAAATAAATCAAAGTATCCCGTCCCCCAGAACCAGTGAGTTTGGATCTGATTTCCAATGCTCTGTGTCTGAGGGGAACCAGCTTGAGGTAGGCTATACCTTCCAAAAGGGTTGAAAAAAAGGGTTGAAAAGTATCTGATTTAGAGCACTGCGCTAATCGTAGTCTTGGAGTTACAGCGTTGGGCCAGTAACCGAAAGGTTGCCGGATCGAATCCCCGAGCTGACAAGGCAGTTAACACACTGTTCCCCCGGGAGCAGAAGACATGGATGTTGATTAAGGCAGCTCCCCGCACCTCTCTGATTCAGCGGGGTTGGGTTAAAACAGCAGGAAAACACATTTCAGTGCACAACTGCCAAGGTATCCCCCTTTCCATCAAATGTTCTCACAGTAAAGTGTAACCTGTGTGTTTGCTTGTTTATGCGTCTGTCTCCTACCCTGTCCCCTTTAACTCTGCTCCAGTTCTCCAGGACCAAGGGGTTCTGCCGGATCCACCGGATGTCCTCCATTACCAACCACCCTCCAACTTTTCATTACATCATCAATAGTTACTGTTGTCATGATCTGCTGAGAAAGTTGTTGCTCTATCATACTGGGCACCTAATATGTGAGCTACACAGATTAACTAAACACACTAGCACTGCAAACACAAAGAGAGCAGCAGTGCCTGGACTTTGCAGTCCCCCTTCTGAGACTGGCTGCCTGTTGAGAACAAGTGACAGGCAGAACCTCCCACCCACACAGCAACACCACCGCTATATTCCACACACCAGAATTCAGTATTTTAGTCTGATTGCAATGTGAGTGCCCCCCCCCCAAAAAAGTGATAAATGAAAGACACTTTACTAAAAATAATCCAAGTTTATATTAAAATATTGGCAGTTTGGTTTTCACAGCTGTTTTACAAGGTGTTGATTGATGTAAGTTATCCTTTGATGGTATTTATTTGTTCCACATTAATCAGTGTTGTATCCTAGGACCCCCCACACACACACACACACTTGAAGTCAAAAGTTTACATACACCTTAGCCAAATACATTTAAACTCAGTTCGCAATTCGTGACATTTAATCCTAGTAAAAATTAGGTAAATTAGGATCACCACTTAATTTTAAGAATGTGAAATGTCAGAGTAATAGTAGAGAGAATGATTTCAGCTTTTATTTCGCTAATCACATTCCCAGTGGGTCAGACGTTTACATACACTCAATTAGTATTTGGTAGCATTGCCTTTAAATTGTTTAACTTGGGTCAAACCTTTCGGGTAGCCTTCCACAAGCTTCCCACAATAAGTTGGGTGAATTTTGGCCCATTCCTCCTGAGAGCTGGTGTAACTGAGTCAGGTTTCTAGGCCTCCTTGCTCGCACACGCTTTTTCAGTTCTGGCCACATTTTCTATAGGATTGAGGTCGGGGTTTTGTGATGGTCACTCCAATACCTTGACTTTGTTGTCCTTAAGCCATTTTGCCACAACTTTGGAAGTATGCGTGTCCATTTGGAAGACCCATTTGCGACCAAGCTTTAACTTCCTGACTGATGTCTTGAGATGTTGCTTCAATATATCTAGATAATTGCGATTCCTCATGATGCCATCTATTTTGTGAAGGGCTCCAGTCCAGCAAAGCACCCCCACAACATGATGCTGACACGCCCGTGCTTCACGGTTGGGATGGTGTTCTTCGGCTTGCAAACCTCCCCCTTTTCCTCCAAACATAACAATGGTCATTATGGGCAAAAAGTTCTATTTTTGTTTCATCAGACCAGAGGACATTTCTCCAAAAAGTACGATCTTTGTCACCATGTGCAGTTGCAAACCGTAATCTGGCTTTTTATGGCTGTTTTGGAACAGTGGCTTCTTACTTGCTGAGCGGCCTTTCAGGTTATGTCGATATAGGACTCGTTTTACTGTGGATATAGATACTTCTGTACCCGTTTCCTCCAGCATCTTCACAAGGTCCTTTGCTGTTGTTCTGGGATTGATTTGCACTTTTCGCACCAAAGTACATTCATCTCTAGGAGACAGAACGAGTCTCCTTCCTGAGAGGTATGATGGCTGCATGGTCCCATGGTGTTTATACTCGCGTGCCATTGTTTGTACAGATGAATGTGGTACCTTCAGGCATTTGGAAATTGCTCCCAAGGATGAACCAGACTTGGAGGTTCACAGTTTTTTCCCCCCTGAGGTTTTGGCTGATTTCTTTTGATTTTCCCATGATGTCAAGCAAAGAGGCACTGAGGTTGAAGGTCGGCCTTGAAATACATCCACAGGTACACCTCCAATTGACTCAAATTATGTCAATTATCCTATCAGAAGCTTCTAAAGCCATGACATTTTTTTCTGGAATTTTCCAAGCGGTTTAAAAAGGCACAGTCATCTTAAACTTCTGACCCACTGGAATTGTGATACAGTGAATTATAAGTTAAATAATCTGTCTGTAAACAACTGTTGGAAAAATTACTTGTGTCATGCACAAAGTAGATGTCCTAACCGACTCAACCACAAAAGTGTACTAATGAGTAATGCGAGAATGTTTTCTTCTATCATAATAGAGGACTAGTGAAATGATACTATTTCAGTGTAGATAAGGGCAGGTTGAAATAAAAACGACAGCCAGACATGCCAGTGTGTATGAATCCAACCGATTTGCACATGACTAGCTGACTTCGTGCTCTGTAAATGGTAAGAAACTTCAATGTGTCAGGCAGATTGCTACGTTTCAAAAATGGAAACGAAAACATGTCATTTTGAAGACATGGATTTCATGTTGTAATGTTAACAAGGTACCCAAAAGTAGTTTGAATTCATGTTGTTTTCATTTTATTAGCTAAACAAAAAAAAAAAGCAAAATTGTCGTGGAAATCAGCCGTTTGCATAGCGATGATGAAAAGAACAGCATTTAGGCTGTAATGATCTCCAAAGTGTTCATCATTAAGTAATTACACCGTTGATATAGCAACAGATGCTAATAGTTTATCGAATACCATTGTGACATAGGAGGGGGACCACTAGTTGGCCCGGGGGACATTATTTGGCATGACAGGCCCTGCAAAAGGCTCCGTCAGAATAGCTACTGCATTCAGTGATGACTAAAATATCCACCACCGGGAACAAAACAATAACAAGGTGTTAGAGAGGACAGAGATGAGAGAAAGAAATGACGGACAGAAATAGAGAGAGACAGACAGTGAAGAGCAAGATGCTAAGACCAGGCGCAACAGTGGACAGACACACAGAACATTTTATAAATAGATACAGAACGGCTGAAATAGACAAATGAAACAGACACACAGAGAGCGCAAGACAGAGACAGAGAGGGAGTCCTGTGTGGCAGCCTCGGGGCTCTAGAATAGCTGTGGCAGGAATAGAGAGTTGTGGGCGGCAGCGTACGACGGAGAGAAGACACCGAAACAACACCCCGTCAGTTATCCCAGCGTGAGAGGAACACAGAGATTTACACAGACACAAATGAGAGGGGTAAAACAATAGTTCTGGTGTAAAAGCATTCATACCCAGTAGCTCTGGAGGAGGAGTGCACAGAGGTGTGGGTATTGTATTGTTGTCTATAACAAGCTGATGATTTCCAGCGCAGTCCCAACACACCACAGACATCCACAATGATCATAGCAGTCTGCATTATCTAACAGGAACACCGCTAACAGAATACAGAACAACTTCAGTAAATCACTGTTTAAAAAATACATTAGTTCTACATAAAAGACAAGTGTTTGGAGCTGAAGATGTATGTAATATAACAGAACTTCAACAGGACATAAAGAATCATATTTCACAGACACACATTGGTGGTATGGCAACTGCTCGGCATCGGACTTTAAGGCACTAGAGGGTAGTGCGTACAGCCCAGTACATCACTGGGGCCAAGCTTCCTGCCATCCAGGACCTATATACCCCCCCACAAAAAGAGACTCCAGTGACCCAAGTCATTGACTGCTCTCTGCTACCGCACGGCAAGCAGCTCCGGGGCTCCGCATGGCAAGCGGCCAAAAGGCTCCTAAACAGCTTCGACCCCAAAGCCATAAGACTGCTGAACAATTAATAAAATGGCTACCCGGACTATTTACTTTGACACACCCCCCCTTTGTTTTTAAACTGAAGCTACTAGCTGTTTATCATCTATGCAGTCACTTTACAAATGACCTCGACTAACCTGTACCCCCGCACATCGACTCGGTACACAGTGTGTGACAAGATCTCACAGACATCCAGGGGAACATCTTAGAGAGCCACACACGAGAGAGAGGCACACAACACAACACCAGGTGTAGCCTTCGCTTTGCAACAGAAATACAATCAAATAACAACTTGTTGTGTACATTTCAAGGTATTTTCATTGTAAAGAGTAGGGCCAGTGTCTCGATACTCGTTAGTATCGTGGCAAGGAAACAAAACACAAAGCGGATTTAACTTTAGGAAATCAGCCCTAAATGTTAGAAACAAACATCATTATGTTGTCATCCAGAGTCACATTTCTTTATTTTCCAAACTACAGCACTCAGGTTGCAAGGGGAGAATATTTTACTGGAAATGTTTACCAGTAAACTACCAGAATGTTTGTATCGTTCAAGGATTTTATTTAAATCTATCACAAGACATCTAGTGGTCATTTAGGGTACTTCAGATTATCACAGGCATCTAATTTTCTCTGGCCCGCTCTCTTGCCGTATCACATGTCAAATATGTAATAATTGAAGTGTGACTGCTATCGTCAACATTATGCTTGTAGAGTAGAGGATGGCTCAGTGTAGAAGTGACAGCTAGAGGGACTGAAAACAGTTTGACACCTCGTCTCAGTGAGCACAGAAGGACACATGTAGTTTTGGTCCAGCAAAGAGGCACACTACCCACAATACTGCAGGGTGTCTCGCCACTGCATGGTGTGAAAACGCTGCGTTGTGAGGATCATGCGCCAATGACAACACACTATTGCAGAGCTGTGATCATGAAAACAAATGCTTTCTCTGAATGACTAGCGATGATGACACATTATAAGACTGTACAATCAGACAAACCTGCTTTAGATAATATGCTCTCAAGGGACATTTAGTGTAATTTTCCAGGCGTGACTTGGATACCTTGGTTTTTAATTTCTCACGAGAAAAAAAGGATTTCATTACTGAATACAAGATTTCCCCTTGATAGCTCAATATCAATCAGAATCAGGGAGAGACAGAGACCAGACGTATTCATTATACAGCACACACACCTCTCTCTCTCTACAGTAGGTATTACTTCCACTCGAACAGTCGCTCCACTGATAGGCCTATAGCCGTCGACAGTAGAAGGCTCCCAGCTGGTCCCGTCAGGAAATTGTGAGATTCCAATGAGCGCTCAAATGTCAATAGATTCTCAATGCCCTGTATTGGCTAGGAGAATATACAGTATTTACAACAGATCTAACCAATCCTGTGAAATATTATTGCAGCTCTTAAAGTGAAGCTAAATGATAATGGTGACATGGTATTAACCTCACTACACAGGGCAACATGCCCTATTCAAGCTCAGAAACTACAGTACAACTACATATGACATCCCTACATCCGTGGTGACTAATGGTGTCAGTGGTGGGATTTCGATGGATCACACAGGGAGACAGAGAGCCTGCCGTCTATTGTTTTCTGCTACATCACGGCAAGCAAAACCGATGCAGCGAGTCTGGAACTAAACAGGACCCTGGACAGCTTCTACCCCCAAGCTATAAGACTGCTAAATAGTTAACCAATAGCTACCCGGACTATTTGCATTGACCCTTGTTGCACCAACTCTTTTGACTCATCACATACACTGCTGTTACTGTTTATTATCTATCCTGTTGCCTAGTTACTGTATCCATACCTAGATGTACATACACTACACGGCCAAATGTACGTGGGCACCTGCTCGTCAAAAATCTCATTCCAAAGTCATGGGCATTAATATGGAGTTGGTCCCCCCGTTGCTGCTATGACAGCCTCCACTCTTCTGGGAAGGTGTCCCACTAGATGTTGGAACATTGCTGCGGGGACTTTGTTCCATTCAGCCACAACAGCATTAGTGAGGTCGAGCACTGATGTTGCGCGATTAGGCCTGGCTCTAAGTCGGCGTTCCAATTCATCCAAAAGGTGTCCGATGGGGTTGAGATCAGGGCTCTGTGCAGGCCAGTCAAGTTCTTCCACACCGATCGACAAAATATTTCTACATGGACCTTGCTTTGTACACCGGCCATTGTCATGCTGAAACAGGAAAGGGCTTTCCCCTGTTGACACAACGTTGCTCAAACTGTTGCCACAAAGTTGGAAACACAGAATCACAGAGAATGTATTTGTATGCTGTAGCATTAAAATTTCCCTTCACCGGAACTAAGGGGCCTAGACCCAACCATGAAAAACAGCCCCAAACCATTATTCCTCCTCCATCAAACTTTACAGTTGGCTCTATGTGTTTGGGCAGGTAGCATTCTCCAGGCATCCGCCAAACCCAGATTTGTCCGTCGGACTGCCAGATGGTGAAGCGTGATTCATCACTCCAGAGAAACGCATTTCCACTGCTCCAGAATCCAATGGCAACAAGGTTTACACCACTCCAGCCGACACTTGGCGTTGCGTATGGTGATCTTCGGCCTGTGTGCGGCTGCTCGGCCATGGAAACCCATTTCATGGATCTCCTGACAAACAAAGTCACTCTTTTTCAGTAAGGTCATTCCAATGCCAATGTTTGTCTATGAAGATTGCATGGCTGTGTGCTCAATTTTATACACCTGTCAGCAATGCGTGTGGCTGAAATAGAAGAATCCTTTAATTGTAAGCGGTGTACTTTTATATATAGTGTATCAATTTCCTCGTACCCCTGCACATCGACTCGGTACTGGTACCCTGTGTATATAGCTACCTCATTGTGTATTTATTCCTCGTGTTATTATTTCTCCCTCTGCATTGTTGGGAAGGGCCCATAAGTAAGCATTTGGCCCTCATATCTCTAACTGGCAGACTTGTGTATGGATGGGATAGCTGACACGTGTTTGAGCTGTGATATGGATAAAGCTGGACGGGTCTGGAGGGTAGTGCTTCCTGGTTATGGTGATATTAAAATGTTCAGTACCACAGAGGTCTTTCTTTAGCAATAGTGAGAGATTGCGTGAGGTATATGGGAAGATTGTTAGATAGAGTGACCACAACTCCAGCATAAACTTAAACTCATCTTGTTTATGAGACTCCGCACACTCTTCAAAAGGAGGAAGTCAAACAGCTAATTTTGTATGGTAGCCTAAAAAAAAATAATAATAATACCCACAATTCCAATGGGCCTCCAGCCAGCCCAGGTGAAAAGGAGAAACTCACTCCATCTTTTATTTGATTCTCCTCCTTTCTCTCTCCACAGAGATATTTCTGTCAAAGATCTCTGGAACATTCTAGGATGTCAAAGACACTGGCAGTAGAGACCCTTGCAAACTTAAGTGAACAGAGTCATCTACATGCGATTCTTTAGTGTCCTGTCAGGGTTCGTCTGTTCTGAAGCTGCAGTGAGTGACACTGACAAATGCATACTCTCTCTGGCATTGGGGCCATTATCATCAACAGAGCTCTTAGCAGAAGGAAACGGCCCAAAGATGTTCTTGAAAACCCCCCTCTACAACCTCTCTTGGATCCAACATGTGGGTACGAGGAGCTTGAGAAACTCTAACAAAATTCAAAAACGCAGTGCATGCAAGTCTATCAGTACAATCTGTATGTGCTTTAAAAGGACACAATATCTTAGTCAAGTGGAAATGTGTCCAAACGACTTGAATGTGAGTCAATACATACACTTCTCACACACTGGGGCCCCTGTGTGTGTCACGATTAACTACAGTCAGATATGACGGTCGATATCCCACGGCGTAGCAAGAACAGCACTTCCTCCCAAAACATCTAGGCCGTTTCCCAGGCAAGCCTCCTCTATTGGACGTCACGTCATTGATTTGACATTTCTCCTGTGAGAGTGGTGGATCTCCAGTAGAGAAATGACTGGACTGATCCATCTGTCTATCAGTACAATTTGTACTTTGATCGACCTGGGTTAACTGTTGATTAATGTCTGTAAAAAAAAAAAATGTAAAAAAAAAAAGGGCCCTTGACAGAAATCAGAGTTATGAAATCATCGTCAAAAGATGGGTGGAAATAGAGTAAGAGGGGTTTGTCAAGATGGGGAACACACACAGCAGCTGCATAATCAAAGCTGTGAAAACCGTATTGAGAAAACCACAGGGGACGGGGGATAAATGGAAGAAGTGTTCTTTTGGGGGTAGACACCCTGATAGGATTATTAAAAAGATGGAGATTGAGATAGATGCTGTGGAGAGAATGAAGATGGAGGGATGGTGTGGAGACAGGAACAACAGAGGGAAAGTGGGCGAGAGAAACGATGAAAGAGAAATGAGGAGGAATAAAAATAGTGGTCTCGTTGAGGTGAAATGTAAAGAGTGATGCTAGGTGAGAGAAAGGAGAGATAGTGAGACTGAGGAGGGTGGAGGGGAATGAAAATGGCTCTCTGCACGATAATTACATTTAATGTCTTTCCGTTTCCCTAAATGTACGAGGGCAGCCATTCAACGACTGCTGGTTTGGAGCAACACTGTGGCCCTGTAGTAAAACACACCACTGGCACAAATGGGGAATTTTGGGGGGGAAAACAGCAGTAAGCCAATTAGATCCAGAGTCAGAGGAACATCACAAATGAGGATATTTAGACAAACAGAAATGCCCAGTAGGCCTGCAAAGCAAATGACACATTTTCAGGAATCACAATACAGTATGTTACATTACTTTTACTTCAGACATTAGAAGGTAGAAACCCAAAATATCTTACATGCTGAGGTCATCTCAAGTGTTGATGTGTATTGTAGATATACAATGACCTTATGCGTTGCTCTAGGCTTATATCCATTCACAATGAACTGTGTTAGCTAAATGTATGTATGTAAGGGGAAATTTGTCATCTCTGTTTTCATTAGGGTAAATGCAACTCAACTTTGTGTGTGGTGGTGGGGGCAGTGTGCTGCGAGGTGGCAGGGGCAGCGCCGATGACATCGCCCCAGGTGACGGTGGCACACACAACTGTCTCCATGGAAACCCCGAAACAAAAAGTTGTCATTTCATGTTAGCTTCAGCATCCCTCCCTCTACCCAACATCTACTTCTCTCCCTAATCCTTCACTCGCTGAGAGCAGGCTGGCTTTTAGGTGAACTCCTGTAGGGAGGGGGCAGAGGGTTCAGACGCTATGCTCTTTAACAACACTGTAAAAAGGGATCATGGACACTGAATGAGACCAAAAAAATGAAGGTAGAGGGTGACAGTTTCATCACAGGTACATTACTAGAAGTCATAGAGTAGAGCTTAAGAACTATGTATGAGATGTTCCATCACGTGTTTTTACAGTAGAGCTTAAACTGTATCAAGTGTTCCATAGCATGTTGTATTTACAGTAGAGCTTAAACTATGTATGAGATGTTCCATCACATGTTTTTACAGTAGAGCTTAAACTGTATCAAGTGTTCCATAGCATGTTGTATTTACAGTAGAGCTTAAACTGTATCAAGTGTTCCATAGCATGTTGTATTTACAGTAGAGCTTAAGAACTATGTATCAAGTGTTCCATAGCATGTTGTATTTACAGTAGAGCTTAAACTGTATCAAGTGTTCCATAGCATGTTGTATTTACAGTAGAGCTTAAGAACTATGTATCAAGTGTTCCATAGCATGTTGTATTTACAGTAGAGCTTAAACTGTATCAAGTGTTCCATAGCATGTTGTATTTACAGTAGAGCTTAAGAACTATGTATCAAGTGTTCCATAGCATGTTGTATTTACAGTAGAGCTTAAACTGTATCAAGTGTTCCATAGCATGTTGTATTTACAGTAGAGCTTAAGAACTATGTATCAAGTGTTCCATAGCATGTTGTATTTACAGTAGAGCTTAAACTGTATCAAGTGTTCCATAGCATGTTGTATTTACAGTAGAGCTTAAACTATGTATCAAGTGTTCCATAGCATGTTGTATTTACAGTAGCCTGGCAGATGTTATCCCAAACATCGATAATAGACTAACATCCCTTGGTTTCTCTCCCAGTCTCCATTTCTGCAGGTCAAAACAAGATTTAGCCTACAGATGGAATGGACCTAAATACTCTGCAAAAATGTCTGGGTGTGGCACTGCATTTTATTACACACACACACACACACACACAGTACTGTCATCCAGGCTTTTAAGGATTAAGGTTAACATCCAAAGCCTAGAGGAGGACAAGTCTGTGACATCACAGTGGCAGGCCTGCTCACATGTCTACACTTCCATATAAATACATACAGACAGACTCTTACAAAAGAGACAGGGACTGGGGAAATAACCACATGCTGTGTACAATCCTGTACCCCATTACAACATGTGACAGTTGTGTGTGTATGGACAAGACTAACACTGAACAGAGGTTTCGCACTCAGCTCCCACAATGGAGGCTGCATTCATTTGATGACCAGAATTGAAATGAAAAATCATTTAGGTTTGAGGCTGTGACTGGACATATTCCAGCTGTAGGAGAGCGAGCCAACACTAACACAACACTAAAGCAGCCCAGGAACCAACACAACACTAAAGCAGCCCAGGAACCAACACAACACTAAAGCAGCCCAGGAACCAACACAACACTAAAGCAGCCCAGGAACCAACACAACACTAAAGCAGCCCAGGAACCAACACAACACTAAAGCAGCCCAGGAACCAACACAACACTAAAGCAGCCCAGGAACCAACACAACACTAAAGCAGCCCAGGAACCAACACAACACTAAAGCAGCCCAGGAACCAACACAACACTAAAGCAGCCCAGGAACCAACACAACACTAAAGCAGCCCAGGAACCAACACAACACTAAAGCAGCCCAGGAACCAACACAACACTAAAGCAGCCAACAGGAACCAACACAACACTAAAGCAGCCCAGGAACCAACACAACACTAAAGCAGCCCAGGAACCAACACAACACTAAAGCAGGAACCCAGGAACCAACACAACACTAAAGCAGCCCAGGAACCAACACAACACTAAAGCAGCCCAGGAACCAACACAACACTAAAGCAGCCCAGGAACCAACAACACTAAAGCACCCAGGAACCAACACAACACTAAAGCAGCCCAGGAACCAACACAACACTAAAGCAGCCCAGGAACCAACAACACTAAAGCAACCAACACAACACTAAAGCAAGGAACCCAGGAACCAACACAACACTAAAGCAACCCAGGAACCAACACAACACTAAAGCAACCCAGGAACCAACACAACACTAAAGCAACCCAGGAACCAACACAACACTAAAGCAGCCCAGGAACCAACACAACACTAAAGCACCCAGGAACCAACACAACACTAAAGCAGCCCAGGAACCAACAACACTAAAGCAGAGGAACCAACACAACACTAAAGCAGCCACAACAGGAACCAACACTAAAGCACTAAACCAACACAACACTAAAGCAGCCCAGGAACCAACACACTAAAGCACCCAGGAACCAACACAACACTAAAGCAAAGGAACCAACACAACACTAAAGCAACAGGAACCAACACAACACTAAAGCAAACCCAGGAACCAACAACACTAAAGCAACCCAGGAACCAACACAACACTAAAGCAACCCAGGAACCAACACAACACTAAAGCAACCCAGGAACCAGTTCATTAATTACTCTTAGAAGAACAGCCAGCAGCAATTACTAAGTGGAATGTTTTTAATCCACCAACTCTGTTGATAATCTAAAAATACAAAGCTTTGCCATTCCAGGAATGACGAAAGACCAATGAACAGCCAAGAAAAGACCAAAATAACCATTTCGATTAAAATAGAGATGAAGGGATTGTTCTCTCGCTAACATCTAGAACACGTTGGGCTCATTGCGTGATGACTGTTAACGAGGAGACGCACTGATTGACGAGGCTGTAGTAAAGCCCTGGGGACAGATTCATTATGGTGGAATTTAGAATGTCAACTGTCTGAGCTGCACTGATCTCCAGCCAAATCAAAGTAATCAGGATGGTGTTGTGTGATGCATTGCCCCCCTACCCCATCAGATTATGTTAATATCCGAGCGCCAGTAATCATAAAATCATGTTCCCCAACTAAACTGATGTGATCCATACAGATGTTGTCTCATTCTGTTTATCCTGGTGTTCTGAGCATGATGGCTGATGAGATCTGTCCTACACAATGCTATTGTAAGGAAGTTGAGCCTGATGCTTGAGACCTAAAGCTCACTGGAGGTCAGGTTCAAAGTCAACCTCTCAAGTTTTACACATCCAATGACTAAATCTTTTAGATCCGGAAGGATTCTGCTTTTTAATTTAAAAACTGTGGAAACATGTACTCTTCACCCAGGATTGAATGTTTTTCTACTTTAAACCGTCCTACATATAGATGTGTTGGCATGTGAACAGGGGATAGTGTCTGGGATCAAAACGGTCCCGATGTAATCCCTTATCTCTGGAAAACACATGCCTAGATCCCCACATTCTGTCATGACCTGTAGCAAGTAGTGAATTCCCAGAATTACAGAGATTTACAGCTATATGGGATTTGTGGATTCAGAGCTTGCCCACAACATTGACTGTAGACCAGAGCCATTCTAACCCCCCAGCATTTCCAAGTTGTAACTACATTAGAATACCGTCTTTACATTGCAAATCCTACCCCAATGAATTTCAGGGATCTGTCATATACATGTACAATTCACTGGTATTTGCTGTATTTTAGTAGGGTCTCTGCAGGGTAAATATTCCCATTACTGGGTAGAAAAGAACATTAGCCTGCCTTCTGAACAACTTAACCTAAGCAGTGTCAGAGAACACTTCATTTACAGAGAAGCTGAGAGAGGTCTAGTGCGATTAAATCCACCCTGTTTTCTTAGGGAGAGCCAGAGAAACCCAGAGGGGACTCGGTTTCAGTCATGTTGAGACTAGCCTACTAATATAGCTTGAATGTATTATTATTCTCATTTACCATTGTTGTCATATCATTACCTCTACTGTCCGACTATTGTTGTGTACTTTGAACATTTAAGTCATTTAACTTGCCATGCCAATAGAGTCTATTGAATTGAGAGTGAGAATGAGAGGGAGAGAACAAAGAGAGATCACACAGGAACGAGAGAAAAGGAAAAAGGCGGGAGAAAGAATGAGATGGGTGTGTCCAACTGAGAAGCGAAACTCACAAGAAAGAGTGAGCGCACTACACAAACACAGCTGTGATTAACCTCGGTAGACCTTGGCAGGCAGCTCCATGTTTGCAGGAGAGAACCAGGGCAGACATGTTATCTCCAAACCGTCTCCCCCACTCTGGAGTGCTCTCGGCTGGGGAAGCACGAGCCACGTTCAACCTCTCTCCCCCTCTCTGGGGGTATGTTTAAAGGGTGACTCACTAATACCAGAGAGCTGAGGGTTGGTTCTATGAGTCAACCTGTTGGCTGCTCACATCGCTGGTCGCGGCACAGATCTGGGCTTGTGTTGTGCAGGAGGAAATTTCCCCATACATAAAAGCTTCTTTCTCAGCTACTGTAAGTGGTCCAGTTTTAACAAGACATTTGACGGGGGAAGTGGGAATTATTTACACCTCCAACTGGACATAGGGTCTAATGGGTCGTGTTTTGATACACGGTACAAAAGACTAAGTGACTCGAACTCGTGACATTTTTTAAAAATTCAAGCTCTGTGACGCTTGTGTAGGAGAGTTAAAATGGTCATTCCATCAAATTTAACAAATTATTAAAATAGTACACAATGCAGAACAACCAGGTTAAGGGTCAGTGACCCAAACTCACAAAAAGGAATATTCCAAGTTTAGACAGAAGGGGGGAGTCAGAGCTCTATGATCTTTACTTTTGGTGTCTATTTTCAATTGTTGCACTACTAGTACTGCCTGTTGATGTTAAGTAGGCAGCTACAGTAGCTGGATGATATCAACATCTTCGGTTTTTATTTCATTAAATGTATTTGATTTCATCTGGGTGCTTACATCACCTAACACTCTGGCACTACCCGTAGCACCCGTTCTCCGAGAAAACAGAAAAAGTATGTCGCAGATTAGAAATCCATTATGTTAAATAAACAAAGCATCCCAAGGTTAATGCTATAGGTATTGTTATGAGTGTGAGACTATTGAAACATGCAACTTCCTGAGTTTATCATTGTTATTGATATAGTTTTACAAGGTGCTAAAAAGTATTTTAATACTGTCAACACTGAAAGCACCTGGCAATGTATAAGAGACAAAGGACAAATGATTGTGGACTACAGGAAAAAGAGGACCGAGCACGCCCCTATTCTCATGGACGGGGCTGCAGTGGAGCAGGTTGAGAGCTTCAAGTTCCTTGGTGTCCACAACAACAACAAACTAACATGGTCCAAGCACACCAAGACAGTCGTGAAGAGGGCACGACAACCTATTTCCCTCCAGGAGACTGAAAAGATTTGGCATGGGTCCTCGGATCCTCAAAAGGTTCTACAGCTGCACCATCGAGAGCATGGTTGCATCACTGCCTGGTATGGCAGCTGCTCAGCCTCCGACCGCAAGGCACTAGAGAGTAGTGCATACGGCCCGGTACATCACCGGGGCCAAGCTTCCTGCCATCCAGGACCTCTATACCAGGCGGTGTCAGAGGAAGGCCCTAAAAATGGTCAAAGACTCCAGCCACGCTAGTCATAAACTGTTCTCTCTGCTACTGCATGGCAAGTGGTACCGGAGTGCCAAGTCTAGGTCCAAGAAGCTTCTAAACAGCTTCTACCCCCAAGCCATAAGACTCCTGAACACCTAATCAAATAGCTACTCAGACTATTTGCATTGCCCCCACCCCCTTTACACCGCTGCTACTCTCTATTAACTATGTAGTCACTTTAATAACTACCTACTTGTACATATTAACTAACTTGTGCCCCCACATTGACTCTGACTCTGTACTCGACTCTGTACCCCCCTGTATATAGCCTCCACATTGACTCTGTACCGGTACCCCCTGTATATAGCCTCCACATTGACTCTGTACCGGTACCCCCTGTATATAGCCTCCACATTGACTCTGTACATTGACTCTGGTTCCCCCGTATATAGCCTCCACATTGACTCTGTACCGGTACCCCCTGTATATAGCCTCCACATTGACTCTGTACCGGTACCCCACATTGACTCTGTACCGGTATATATAGCCTCCACATTGACTCTGTACCGGTTCCCCCTGTATATAGCCTCCACATTGACTCTGTATATATAGCCTCCACATTGACTCTGTACCGGTTCCCCCTGTATATAGCCTCCACATTGACTCTGTACCGGTTCCCCCCCCTGTATATAGCCTCCACATTGACTCTGTACCGGTACCCCCTGTATATAGCCTCCACATTGACTCTGTACCGGTTCCCCCTGTATATAGCCTCCACATTGACTCTGTACCGGTACCCCCTGTATATAGCCTCCACATTGACTCTGTACCAGTTCCCCCTGTATATAGCCTCCACATTGACTCTGTACCGGTACCCCCTGTATATAATAATAATAATATATAATAAATTACATTTGTAAAGCACTTTTCATTATACAGAATAATCTCAAAGTGCATTAAATAAATTTAAAAACAAATAACGTTTTTTGGGACAACTAGACCAGGCAACTGACTCAAAGAACACAGTTGACGCTACAAGGGACAAGGACAAGCCCAGCTTTCCTTATCCAACTTTGCATTGTTGGAAAAGGACCCGTAAGTAAGAATTTCACTGTTAGTCTACACTTGTTGTTAATGAAGCATGTGACAAATAATATTGGATTTAAAAGCCTTCCTAAAGAAAAAGGTCTTTAGGCCCATTTTAAAGGAGCCCAGAGTCTGTGATGCCTTCAGGTGGTCCGGGAGGGCATTCCAGAGGCTGGGGGCGGTCAAGCTGAAAGGCTGATCTCCCAAGAAGCTGAGCTTGGTCCTGGGGGCGTGGAGTCGCTTGTCCTTGTATATAGCCTCCACATTGACTCTGTACCGGTACCCCCTGTATATAGCCTCCACATTGACTCTGTACCGGTACCCCCTGTATATAGTCTCGCTATTGTTATTTTGCTGCTGCTCTTTAAATTACTTGTTACTTTTTTAAATTTTATATTCTTATCTGGGGGTTTTTAAACTGCATTGTTGGTTAGGGGCTCGTAAGTAAGAATTTCACTGTAAGATCTACACCTATTGTATTCAGCGCATGTGACTAACAACATTTTATATGTGAGACAGGATGTGTTTTACCTTTCTTCATGCTCCTCTATAGAACAACTTGTCAGATTGTGCGTTGGAGACTGATGTGTTCCTGTCCTGTCTTTTCATAATATTACCGATCTATGTAAAAGCCCATAGAGTGGTGACGCTCTTCACTTCTTGGTTCTTCTGTGGTACATATAAAGACCGTTACACTTGCATGGGCTCTTTTTTTTAAAAAAGCTCATCTAAAATATATTTTATGAATATTAAATGCAAGCTCCGACACATACTTATCTACACTTGTGTTTCTGTAATTAAAGCCTTTCATTTTGATCAGAGGTCAAAAATAACTGCTGTCTCAGTGCAGCAGGAGTCCCCCACCCACAAAAAGGAGTGGAAGACATGGTCTGATGCCAGACTAAGAGAGCAGTCCACTAATCAGAGTCCGTCTGTGGGATTAGAGTGGAGAAAGTGATCAGCACGGATTTAGCTTTTCCAGAAAGAACAAGGGAGTAATACTAGTCTTGCGTTGCAATGTCTTCAAAATAACATTGTTGAGAGAATTTTGTATTGCAAAAACAGTTTGAATTGTCTGGTGATTTTGATTGGATGTCACATTTCAAGAACCCTCCCCCACGCCCGTAGAAGGGTTGTTGTTGACTATGCTACTTTGAAGTGCTAGTTTTCAAGTGTGGCCGACAGCCTGCGATTTATATTGAAATTGGATTCCGCTGGTAAAGTCAAATGTCACAACACATTCTAAACCGCTCTGGTGCCAAAGAGCTTTTTCCTTGTCTCCATTCAACCACATGGTTGCGCTATCTTGATGTAATTATTGTAAATTAAAAACACGGTCTGCAAATGCATTTGTAGATAACTGCCTTGGAGGAGGGGGAAATTGCAGCTCCAGCTGTCAGTAAATGGAGAGTGTTGGCTACTGGATAGGACTGGTCATTTTGAGAGAGGACATTAGGAAAAGATTCTCTAGTCCCTAGAGGGTTCAACTTTGAGGACAGAGATAATAGAAACATAATCTTATGTTTAATTTGAGTATAATGCAGAGGTGAAAGTAAGGCGGTGCGGTCTGGTAAGGCAATCCGGAAAAATAAGTAGTGGGGGTGGGGGGCCTATCACAATAATTAAAACAAAATGTCAAGAAAAGTGGTGTAATAGCCTACAACTATCAGTACTACATGTCAGCGACATGAAAAATTTGCCAATGGTAGACCGATAGCCTAAGCTCTGTGGTTCAACAAAAACGCTCAATATTGATATGGCCAGAATGGGAGACTGTCCTCTTGCTGCGGTTCAGCTCATCTCTAAACAGAAATGCTGTGAACCCGCGTGCTGCTAACATTCTAAAATGGTTGTCACCAGCGGTTGTTTTGTTGGCATGTTTAGTCCTCACTGTTGCGCCTACGGCACTAATCTGGTGAGCACCTTTGAAGCTCCGCGCCACTGATTTACACCGGGTTCTGACCAGTCTTTAGCTGATTTCTGCCATGGAACTTCCCCAGGCTTCCCAACAAGGCTGGTGTAACACTAACATACAGTAACACATGTTTGGTTGTTTTGGCTCTGTACTCCAGTACATGGGATTTGAAATGATACAATGACCAACTAGGAGGTTAAATTGTAGCCTGACCGTTTTAATTTGAGAGTATTTTCCTCCATATTGAGTGAACCGTTTAGAAATGACAGAACTTTTTGTATGTAGTCCACCGCAGTTTAGGGGACCATAAGTATTGGGGGGAAAATACTGTGTATTAAAGTAGTCAGAAGTTCAGTATTTGGTCCCATATTCCTAGCACACAATGATTACATCAAGCTTGTGACTCTACAAATTTGTTGGATGCATTTGCTCTTTGTTTTGGTTTAGTTTCAGATTATTTTGTGGCCAATAGAAATTAATTTAAAATAATGTATTGTCATTTTGGAGTCACTTTTATTGTAAATAAGAATAGAATGTGTTTCTAAACACTCTCCATTATGCTAACAGCATTAATGTACAAGAGGTTAGCATGTCTTGGGGGTATGATTTTGGGCTCCCTAGTGGCACAGCAGTCTGAAGCACTGCATCTCAGTGCTACGGGCGTCACTACAGACCCTGGATCAATCAGGGCTGTATCACAACTGGCAGTGATTGGGAGTCCCATGGGGCGGCGCACAATTGGCCCAGCATCGTCCGGGTTAGGAGAAGGATTGTTCAGGGTAGGCCATCATTGTAAAATAATAATTTGTTCTTAATTGACTTGCCTCGTTAAATACAAATAAATAATAATATATTTGTGCGTCTATAACTTTCTCTTTAATTAAAAAAATATATTTTACCCCTTTTCTCCCCAATTGGTAGTGTCGACCGTCTTGTCTCATCGCTGCAACTCCCGTACGGACTCGGGAGAGGCGACGGTCGAGAGCCATGCATCCTCCGAAACAACCCAACCAAGCCGCACGGCTTCTTGACACAATGCGCATCCAACCCAGAAGCCAGCCGCACCAATGTGTCGGAGGAAACATCGTGCACCTGGCGACCTGGTTAGCGTGCACTGCGCCCGGCTTGCCACAGGAGTCGCTAGTGCGCGATGAGACAAAGACATCCCTACCGGCAATTGTGCATCGCCCCACAGACCTCCCGGTCGCGGCCGGCTGCGACAGAGCCTGGGCACGAACCCAGAGTCTCACAGCTAGCACTGCGATGCAGTGCCTTAGACCACTGCGCCACCCGGGAGGGCTGTACTCCCTTAACTGTCTTTACACAGGAAGCCCAGTTATGGTATTTCACCTGATTATTGGGAAAATATCCAAATTGTGGCAAAATATCAGAATTGGGCTGCCTGTGTAAATTCAGCCAAACAAACCCTCATCCCAATCTGCCCGTGTCTGTCATTAGTCCAAACCACTTCCCTGGGGGCTTTTGACAGATTTATGAATGTGATTAGTACACTGGAGCAGGAATTAAAACAGTGTAATCCAGCCATCTGGGGTAGAGAGAACATGCAGAGTCAGCCTGTGACGCTCTGGCAATGATGCTGAGACTAGAATTCATTGTGATTATACAAATAAAAATAAATCACCTCGTCTATGAAACAGCAATACAGGTAGGTTTGACCTCGGAGACCAGCCAACCAGGACAGCGGATGAAACGGAAGAGAATTACGGTCTGTAATAAAGCACTTTTGTGGGGAAAAAAACTCATTCTGATTGGCTGGGCCTGGCTACCCAGTGGGTGGGCCTGGCTCCCCAGTGGGTGGGCCTGGCTCCCACGTGGGTTGGCCTATGCCCTCCCAGGCCCACCCATAGCTGCGCCTAAATCCTAATCCATAGATTAGGGCCTCGAATTTAATTGACTGACTTCCTTATATGAACTAACTCAGTAAAATCATTGAAATTGTTTCATGTTGCCTTAATAGTTTTGTTCAGTATTAGAAAAATGTGCACATTATTTTCTAGTGTGGCCCTTATTCTAAAATGTTACATTTTTCCCATTGGAGTCCTCTGAAAATAAGTAATGTGAGTACTCCAACAGTCAAAGGAAAAATGCCCATCCCCATTACCCACATACATATTTAAGACAGACTCTTCAGACACAAAATCATATTTTGCTTCCTCGAAGAGATAACTAGATTCGTAGTAATGAGCGTCTAGATTGGAACGTCTGGCCCCGGAAACAAACCCCAAACACGGTGATAAGACAATGCAGTAGAAGGCAATACGTCTCAGGCTGCTATATGTCTGTAGAAGAAGTGGGTGACTCATTGCTAAAGCAGAGCCACAAAGCGATGTTGGCTAGGGGTAGAGGAACACACACACTCATCTGGGATTGTAATGGGTTATTGTTATCATTAGGACAATGTGAGAGAGACCTTCACACAGGGATCATATGCACACTATATCCTTTGATTAATTCGTCTCAACTTGTCGTTGTGAACGAGTTTCAAAATTCAAACGGTTTCCCTTTCATTTGACTGAGTGTGTCACCTACATAGGCACATTTGCATATAGGACATGCCAGAACAAGCTAATCAAAAGTGATATGAATCCCAATAGGCAGTGCATTAACGTGTGTGTACACACACACACACACACACACACACTCTCTCTCTCTCTCTTTCTCCCATTGACGTCGTAGAACTGAGTCACCTTTAACCGGAGGTGGTTCATCTCAACAGCAGTGTGCATCACAACGTCAATTATCTCAAATTGCTTACGAATGTGATCTGCATAATTGCAAAAACTAAAAGTAATGAGAAACTTTTCCTCCATAATCTGAAAAGTCCAAACAGTGTTACAGTGAGTCATATGGTACCAGTGTTTCCCCTATATTCATTTTGTTAAATTGTTGGCACCGTACTTTTAAAATGCAGTCGTAGCTAGCATACAGGCTCATCTCTGACCACACAGAGAATTTGCATACAGGATAGAACCCTCATTCTCAGGAAATGGGAGACGGTGGGGCTAAAGCGAACATAGCACTGCCCTCAAAAGGAACTCGTGTTTTTTCCTCCTCTCAGGACTAAATCGATCGTTCCAGTAGGATGGTGAGAGACGCGGCAGGTGCAGTGGCCCATCGTGTTGACTGGTGGTGGCACAGCATCTGAGGAAGACGCTAGTGGTCACATGGTGAGATTCTTTGCCAGGAGGCTCAAAAGTAGAGTACAGAAAACAATAGCTTAGAAATAAAATAAACACACAGCTTCTTCTGCAATAAAATCTAAGAACATATTGTAGGTTAGAGCTTGGTGTAACTGCCAACGAGACCTTTTTCAAAGGCTAATTCAAGTGACCTACATCTAGTTGTCATAAGCATGCTACAACATTGGCATTCCTTTTTAGGAAACCTACTGGAAAACAGAAATCGCTGGCTGGCTTCTAGATGTTCTGGAATCCTGGGTTGAGTGAGTTCAGTTTCTCCGCATGGCCTGAGAGTTTAGCTCGACCAGCTAGCAGCCATCTGTTCCTTGAAATCTCCCCCAGTCATCACACACTAATTAGCTCAGGGAAAAATACAAGAAAAAAAAAAAAAAAATTATAAATAAAGAAAGTTCCCTAACAGAGAGCCAGCAACTAAATGAGGGAGGATACCGTTTTTAAGAAGCCAGAAACTGCATTTATCACTTAAAAACCACACTTGTTAAATGTAAACACATGGAAGCCAAACAGGCAAGTTGTATATCGTTATCAAATATACCGTAGGTCCATTTCTCAATGCTCAACATCCAGGCGAGACTCTAGGTTCTACTTATCACAGTAAGAATTCAGACACTATGAAAGCTTAAACCAAGTTTATTCTTCCCAAAAGGAGCTGAACCGACAAAAACATATTTACAACGGTGGTGGTATATGTAGCCCACTTTGGGTGGCGTCTCCTCCTTCTCGCTAAACATTGTATATTCATTGCTAGGCAGGAAACGAGACGGGCAATAAACTGTTCCTTCTCCCTTAACGTGACCTGACCTCGACCCCCTTCATCACTAATCCATGACTCCCCTTATCAATGCCCGTCACATGTGATCGTTTTCCCTACACTCAGTACATTCCAAGCTTCCTCCTACAGATACACCAGAAGTTAAGGGTTAAACCCTCTAAACCATGGGACTCAATATTTCAATAGGATACTTGATAATTAACCTTATTTCAGGTTTAGGAGTCAGGACCCAGAATTCATCACCAGAAAGCCGATGCGGACATTGTACGCAACGCTGACCTCAACAGCTTTCGGACTGAACTTGGCAGGACATGTCATCTAAAAGGTAAACAAACTAAAGCGATCTAAAATTCTCAAGAGAGCATGCATTCCAACTGTGGTGTGTGTTTACACCATTTCTAAATATATCAATCTGAGAATGTCTGAATACAGCACATTACTTAGGCTGCGTTTACACAGGCAGCCCAACTCTGATCTTCTGCCCAATTATGGGCAGAGGATCTGATCGGTCAAAAGACCAAATAGTGGCAAAAGATCAGAATTGGGCTGCCTGTGTAAACGCAGTCTTAGATTAGGCTTTGAACAGCATTGGGAAGTGGTCAAGGTTGGTGGAGCAGTTGCTCACGGCAAGAGCAGATAGCAGTGGTTAAGGCTAACGTAACCACAGGTGGCTAACCATAGCCACCAGAGAGTACTTGGTAGAGAGCCTATAATGATTGGCGGCCCTGACTCATGGAGCAGGAATGTGAGGGGGACAGTGGTCCAACAGTACAGGTGAGGAGATTTACACTACGGCAAGATAAAAATAAATACCAGAGGGTTGACTTTATTTATTTAACTGGGCAAGTCAGTTAAAGTCAATAAGAACAAATTCTTATTTACAATGACGGCCTACTCCGGCCTAACCCGGACGATGCTGGGCCAATTGTGTGCCGCCCTATGGACTCCCAATCACAGCCAGCTGTGATACAGCCTGGATTTGATACCGGTACTATAGTGACGCCACTTGCACTGAGATGCAGTCCCTTAGACCGCTGCTCCACTCGGGAGCCCCTGTGTTTGGGCGTGTGCATTTGTTCGCCCTAACACAATCGACTGGGTGGCTTGACCTCACAGGGAACAGCATGAGAATAACCTGCTACTACACAGATCCTAACAAACGTCTCATCTCGGTTTGGTGACAGAATGACGGTACTTTACTCCTCTAGTCTCACACCAAGTCAAGATGGAGGGAGAGAAAGCTCCTCTAGTCAGACAACAGTCAAGATGGAGGGAGAGAGAGCTCCTCTAGTCAGACACCAAGTCAAGATGGAGGGAGAGAGAGAGCTCCTCTAGTCAGACACCAAGTCAAGATGGAGGGAGAGAGAGCTCCTCTAGTCAGACACCAAGTCAAGATGGAGGGAGAGAGAGAGCTCCTCTAGTCAGACACCAAGTCAAGATGGAGGGAGAGAGAGATCTCCTCTGGTCAGACACCAAGTCAAGATGGAGGGAGAGAGATCTCCTCTGGTCAGACACCAAGTCAAGATGGAGGGAGAGAGAGATCTCCTCTGGTCAGACACCAAGTCAAGATGGAGGGAGAGAGATCTCCTCTGGTCAGACACCAAGTCAAGATGGAGGGAGAGAGATCTCCTCTGGTCAGACACCAAGTCAAGATGGAGGGAGAGAGAGCTCCTCTAGTCAGACACCAAGTCAAGATGGAGGGAGAGAGAGCTCCTCTAGTCAGACACCAAGTCAAGATGGAGGGAGAGAGAGCTCCTCTAGTCAGACAAGTCAAGATGGAGGGAGAGAACAAGCCATCACCAGCATCAAGCCTGCTCTCAATTTCCCCGACACTGCATTGGCTGGGTCGCATACAGTAGCAATGGGTCACAAACTGTTCTGTCGCTCGAAGAATAGCTTTTACAGCTACATTATGTCTGTGGACTCTCGAGGTGAATCATGCATCGTTAAAAACACCCTTAATTAGCCTCAGTGTGAACGGTTAATTACCAAGGGAGAGCATGAGGGGTGGCAGGGTAGCCTAGTGGTTAGAGCGTTGGACTAGTAACCGGAAGGTTGCAAGTTCAAACCCCCGAGCTGACAAAGTACAAATCTGTCGTTCTGCCCCTGAACAAGGCAGCTAACCCACTGTTCCTAGGCCATCATTGTAAATAAGAATTTGTTCTTAACTGACTTGCCTAGTTAAATAAAGGTCAAATAAAAAAAATAAAAAATGGAGGTGGCTGGTCCGGGTCATTACTGATGGAGTGGAGTGGTGCCTGAACATTGACCCTGAAGTTTGTATGAGAGGAACTGATTCCCGGCTCATTAAAGCTCTGGCGTGACTGATGAACAGAACAATGTGAACAATGTGGCTGATGAACAGAAGAGACGTCATATGAGAGATACAAAATGCTACATTGGGGGTAATGTAGAGCAGTAATGTAGCATAAGAGGCAGTGATGACAATCACAGCTTTGAGTTATATACAGTATGATATCAGATGTAGGTTATGAAAGAAACACACACTCATCTACTAAACATATCTACAGGTTCCTCCGCAGTCTATAGAGACAGGGTTGCACATTTTGGGGAATATTCAGGTGGAAACTTTCTGTGGGAATTAACAGAAATATATGCAAATTAATATTAATACCATTTCAAATGTAGATGTCTTTTTTTGCATTGTAGATATATTTACCATATCATATGAGGACAGAAACATAAACCTTATCATAAGTAGACATAATTGCAAATTACGAAATCCCTCCAATAGAAATAAAAACAATTTATTTACGAATTAAACTTTAAGTAAATGAGTTGACTCTTCACATGGGATGATTTTACTGAACAACAAAAGAAAGGGAATATTGAATGATCCTCAATGATCCATCGCATCTCCCAAAAACATTTTCAACATACATCTGTAAAATGAAAGTCTAGAAACTAAAGCTTTGGTTGTCTTTCTCTCAGGCTTCCATGTCTTCTCACTGGACCTCCTCAATGTCCACCTCTTGAACGTCAGACTCTGAGGCCTCATCTTCACTGTCCAACCTTGTTGAGGATAGCTCGTTGTCAGGCTGGTTTGAATGATGTCTGAGTATAACAGAACTCATACGGCAGGCGACAACCTGAGAAAAATCCAACCAGGATGTGGGAAATCTGAGGCTTGCAGTTTTTTATTTTTTTATTTATTTTTTTTACTCATCCCCTATTGTAGATACAGTGGGATATTGGTTATGTTGCACTTCCTAAGGCTTCCACTAGATGTCAACTGTCTTTAGAAACTGGTTTGAGGATTCTACTATAGAGGGGCTCATGAGAGCTGTTTGAGTAAGTGGTCTGGCAGAGTGCCTTGGACTTTTGATGTGCGGTGGGCTTTTTTGGGGGGCTTTTGACGCGAGTCAGCTCTCGTTCCATTGCTTTTCTACAGACAAAGGAATTCTCCGGTTGGAACATTATTGAACATTTATGTTAAAAACATCCTAAAGATTGATTCTATACTTAGTTTGACAAGTTTCTACGGGCTGTAACGGAACTTTTTTAACTTTTCGTCCGACGTTCTGCGCAACCTGAACGCGCTTTTGGATTTGTTTACCAACGCCCTAACAAAAGAAGATATTTGGACATAACTAATGGACATTATTGAACAAATCAAACATTTATGGTGGAACTGGGATTCCTAGGAGTGCATTCTGAAGAAGATCAAAGGTAAGTGAATATTTATAACGCTATTTCTGACTAATGTTGACTACCAAATATGGCGGATATCTTTTTGGCTGCTTTGATGTCTGAACGCTGTACTCAGATTATTGCGTGGTTTGCTTTTTCTGTAAAGTTTTTTAAAAATCTGACACAGCGGTTGCATTAAGGAGAAGTATCCCTCTAATTCCATGTGTAATACTTGTATTCTCATCAACATTTATGTTGTGTATTTCTGTAACTTGATGTGGCTCTCTGCAAAATCAATGCATGTTTTAGAACTACTGAACGTAACGCGCCAATGTAAAATTAGATTTTTTTTATATAAATGTGCACTTTAGAGAACAAAACACACATGTATTGTGTAACATGAAGTCCTAGGAGTGTCATCTGATGAGGAACATCAAAGGTTAGTGATTAATTTTATCTCTATTTGTGCTTTTTGTGACTCCTCGCTTGTCTGGAAAAATGGCTGGATTTTTCTGAGACTTGGTGGTGACCTAACAATCATTTGTGGTGCTTTCGCTGTAAAGCATTTTTGAAATCAGACACTGTGGCTGGATTAACGAGAAGTGTATCTTTAAAACGGTGTAAGATACTTGTATGCTTGAGGAACTTTAATTGTGAGATTTTTGTTGTTTTAAATTTGGTGCCCTGCACTTTCACTTGCTGTTGGCGAGGTGGGTCCCACGTATCTCAGAGGTTAACTACGCCATCTAATTCCCTGCTCAACAAGGAGGGGGGGGTCACTGACTGCCTGGCCATGTGCCCTCTGCACACAGACAGATCACATATGTGGCTGTGTGGAATAAAAATGCATGGCCTGGTCAGGGACAAACCCAGTGCAGCTGGGGTTAACTCCTTCCACCTCACCAGAGACAGCTAGAATAACAGTCCCATGAATACATCCATTCAGATGAGGAAGGTAGTGTATTCTAAGGTGGGGGAGGAGTGAAAGACAACAGCTACGTTCTGCTTGTATTAGGGAGCGTGTAGGACAGACTCGGAACATAAGCTAGACTAAAGCACCTGACACTTGCAAGACTGTGTAGCACGCTGTGGAAGAATGACATGGCGATTGGGAGGATGACTGGTGTCGAGAGGGGATATTCACAGTGTATATCATACATCTATACGAGTCTCATTACTGCGGTGCGTTTCTACAGGTAGTTCCTGGCGCTCACCTCAACACAGAAGACATTTACATATAACCTCTCTCCCAGCAGCCCTAAGGACAGCAAAAGACAAGGGTCAGAGGTCAAGGTAATGAAAAAAATAATGATTCCTTGAAAGTTTCCATTCCGTTAGATATCAGAGAGAAAGACAGACACATGGCCATAGAAGGCCCGGTGAAGGGTGCCATCGTTCATTAAGAGTGGGAGAGCACCTCTGGGCTCCTGTGGAGTGGCCCCTCTGTCCCTCTCCCAGACAAAGAGGCTCTAATTAAGGGAGCCCCCGTCCCCCCTGAGCCTACTGGCCTACTTGCCTAAATGAGGATTTAGACTGAAGCCCTGGGGAAAGCTCACATTTATGGAAATAGACACAGATTCATCAGGGACGACAGGCTTTGCTTACATAGATTGGATCTGGGGTTCGGTTCAATGTGATACACAACGTGTTTGTGTGTGTGTGTGTGTGTGTGTGTGTGTGTGTGTGTTCATATTGGTGTGTGTTTGCACGAATGCAAATCCTCACACATGGTACGAGCTGAATTATTTTGATTTCATTCAGGAACTGAAAATCCCTCCTCCCAAGCCCCCTCAACTTTGATTTTCAATGCAGTTTTAAGAAAATACAAAAAGAAATAAGAAAAACAAATAATTAAAGAGCAGCAGTGAATAACAAATAGTAGGACGAAATACAGGGAGACCGGTACAGAGTCAATGTGGAGGCTATATACAGGGAGACCAGTACAGAGTCAATGTGGAGGCTATATACAGGGAGACCGGTACAGAGTCAATGTGGAGGCTATATACAGGGAGACCGGTACAGAGTCAATGTGGAGGCTATATACAGGGAGACCGGTACAGAGTCAATGTGGAGGCTATATACAGGGAGACCAGTACAGAGTCAATGTGGAGGCTATATACAGGAGACCGGTACAGAGTCAATGTGGAGGCTATATACAGGGAGACCGGTACAGAGTCAATGTGGAGGTTATATACAGGGAGACCGGTACAGAGTCAATGTGGAGGCTATATACAGGGAGACCGGTACAGAGTCAATGTGGAGGCTATATACAGGGAGACCGGTACAGAGTCAATGTGGAGGCTATATACAGGGAGACCGGTACAGAGTCAATGTGGAGGCTATATACAGGAGACCGGTACAGAGTCAATGTGGAGGCTATATACAGGGAGACCGGTACAGAGTCAATGTGGAGGCTATATACAGGGAGACCGGTACAGAGTCAATGTGGAGGCTATATACAGGGAGACCGGTACAGAGTCAATGTGGAGGCTATATACAGGGAGACCGGTACAGAGTCAATGTGGAGGCTATATACAGGGAGACCGGTACAGAGTCAATGTGGAGGCTATATACAGGGAGACCGGTACAGAGTCAATGTGGAGGCTATATACAGGGAGACCGGTACAGAGTCAATGTGGAGGCTATATACAGGGAGACCGGTACAGAGTCAATGTGGAGGCTATATACAGGGAGACCGGTACAGAGTCAATGTGGAGGCTATATACAGGGAGACCGGTACAGAGTCAATGTGGAGGCTATATACAGGGAGACCGGTACAGAGTCAATGTGGAGGCTATATACAGGGAGACCGGTACAGAGTCAATGTGGAGGTTATATACAGGGAGACCGGTACAGAGTCAATGTGGAGGCTATATACAGGGAGACCGGTACAGAGTCAATGTGGAGGCTATATACAGGGAGACCGGTACAGAGTCAATGTGGAGGTTATATACAGGGAGACCGGTACAGAGTCAATGTGGAGGCTATATACAGGAGACCGGTACAGAGTCAATGTGGAGGCTATATACAGGGAGACCGGTACAGAGTCAATGTGGAGGCTATATACAGGGAGACCGGTACAGAGTCAATGTGGAGGTTATATACAGGGAGACCGGTACAGAGTCAATGTGGAGGCTATATACAGGAGACCGGTACAGAGTCAATGTGGAGGCTATATACAGGGGACCGGTACAGAGTCAATGTGGAGGCTATATACAGGGAGACCGGTACAGAGTCAATGTGGAGGCTATATACAGGGAGACCGGTACAGAGTCAATGTGGAGGCTATATACAGGGAGACCGGTACAGAGTCAATGTGGAGGTTATATACAGGGAGACCGGTACAGAGTCAATGTGGAGGCTATATACAGGAGACCGGTACAGAGTCAATGTGGAGGCTATATACAGGGAGACCGGTACAGAGTCAATGTGGAGGCTATATACAGGGAGACCGGTACAGAGTCAATGTGGAGGTTATATACAGGGAGACCGGTACAGAGTCAATGTGGAGGCTATATACAGGGAGACCGGTACAGAGTCAATGTGGAGGCTATATACAGGGGGTACCGGTACAGAGTCAATGTGGAGGCTATATACAGGGAGACCGGTACAGAGTCAATGTGGAGGCTATATACAGGGAGACCGGTACAGAGTCAATGTGGAGGCTATATACAGGGAGACCGGTACAGAGTCAATGTGGAGGCTATATACAGGGAGACCGGTAAGAGTCAATGTGGAGGCTATATACAGGGAGACCGGTACAGAGTCAATGTGGAGGCTATATACAGGGAGACCGGTACAGAGTCAATGTGGAGGCTATATACAGGGAGACCGGTACAGAGTCAATGTGGAGGCTATATACAGGGAGACCGGTACAGAGTCAATGTGGAGGCTATATACAGGGAGACCGGTACAGAGTCAATGTGGAGGCTATATACAGGAGACCGGTACAGAGTCAATGTGGAGGCTATATACAGGGAGACCGGTACAGAGTCAATGTGGAGGCTATATACAGGGAACCGGTACAGAGTCAATGTGGAGGCTATATACAGGGAGACCGGTACAGAGTCAATGTGGAGGCTATATACAGGGAGACCGGTACAGAGTCAATGTGGAGGCTATATACAGGGAGACCGGTACAGAGTCAATGTGGAGGCTATATACAGGAGACCGGTACAGAGTCAATGTGGAGGCTATATACAGGGAGACCGGTACAGAGTCAATGTGGAGGCTATATACAGGAGACCGGTACAGAGTCAATGTGGAGGCTATATACAGGGAGACCGGTACAGAGTCAATGTGGAGGCTATATACAGGGAGACCGGTACAGAGTCAATGTGGAGGCTATATACAGGGAGACCGGTACAGAGTCAATGTGGAGGCTATATACAGGAGACCGGTACAGAGTCAATGTGGAGGCTATATACAGGAGACCGGTACAGAGTCAATGTGGAGGCTATATACAGGGAGACCGGTACAGAGTCAATGTGGAGGCTATATACAGGGAGACCGGTACAGAGTCAATGTGGAGGCTATATACAGGGAGACCGGTACAGAGTCAATGTGGAGGCTATATACAGGGAGACCGGTACAGAGTCAATGTGGAGGCTATATACAGGGAGACCGGTAAAGAGTCAATGTGGAGGCTATATACAGGGAGACCGGTACAGAGTCAATGTGGAGGCTATATACAGGGAGACCGGTACAGAGTCAATGTGGAGGCTATATACAGGGGGTACCGGTACAGAGTCAATGTGGAGGCTATATACAGGGAGACCGGTACAGAGTCAATGTGGAGGCTATATACAGGGAGACCGGTACAGAGTCAATGTGGAGGCTATATACAGGGAGACCGGTACAGAGTCAATGTGGAGGCTATATACAGGGAGACCGGTACAGAGTCAATGTGGAGGCTATATACAGGGAGACCGGTACAGAGTCAATGTGGAGGCTATATACAGGGAGACCGGTACAGAGTCAATGTGGAGGCTATATACAGGGAGACCGGTAAAGAGTCAATGTGGAGGCTATATACAGGGAGACCGGTACAGAGTCAATGTGGAGGCTATATACAGGGAGACCGGTACAGAGTCAATGTGGAGGCTATATACAGGGAGACCGGTACAGAGTCAATGTGGAGGCTATATACAGGGAGACCGGTACAGAGTCAATGTGGAGGCTATATACAGGGAGACCGGTACAGAGTCAATGTGGAGGCTATATACAGGGAGACCGGTACAGAGTCAATGTGGAGGCTATATACAGGGAGACCGGTACAGAGTCAATGTGGAGGCTATATACAGGGGGTACCGGTACAGAGTCAATGTGGAGGCTATATACAGGGGGTACCGGTACAGAGTCAATGTGGAGGCTATATACAGGGAGACCGGTACAGAGTCAATGTGGAGGCTATATACAGGAGACCGGTACAGAGTCAATGTGGAGGCTATATACAGGGGACCGGTACAGAGTCAATGTGGAGGCTATATACAGGGGACCGGTACAGAGTCAATGTGGAGGCTATATACAGGGAGACCGGTACAGAGTCAATGTGGAGGCTATATACAGGGAGACCGGTACAGAGTCAATGTGGAGGCTATATACAGGGGGACCGGTACAGAGTCAATGTGGAGGCTATATACAGGGGGTACTGGTACAGAGTCAATGTGGAGGCTATATACAGGGAGACCGGTACAGAGTCAATGTGGAGACTATATACAGGGAGACCGGTACAGAGTCAATGTGGAGGCTATATACAGGGGGTACCGGTACAGAGTCAATGTGGAGGCTATATACAGGGAGACCAGTACAGAGTCAATGTAGGCTGTATACAGGGAGACCAGTACAGAGTCAATGTAGGCTGTATACAGGGAGACCAGTACCGAGTCAATGTAGGCTGTATACAGGGAGACCAGTACCGAGTCAATGTAGGCTGTATACAGGGAGACCGGTACCGAGTCAATGTAGGCTGTATACAGGGAGACTGGTACAGAGTCAATGTGGAGGCTATATACAGGGGGTACTGGTACAGAGTCAATGTGGAGGCTATATACAGGAGACCGGTACAGAGTCAATGTGGAGGCTATATACAGGGGGTACCGGTACAGAGTCAATGTGGAGGCTATATACAGGGGGTACCGGTACAGAGTCAATGTGGAGGCTATATACAGGGAGACCGGTACAGAGTCAATGTGGAGGCTATATACAGGAGACCGGTACAGAGTCAATGTGGAGGCTATATACAGGGAGACCAGTACAGAGTCAATGTGGAGGCTATATACAGGGAGACCAGTACAGAGTCAATGTGGAGGCTATATACAGGGGGTACCGGTACAGAGTCAATGTGGAGGCTATATACAGGGAGACCGGTACAGAGTCAATGTGGAGGCTATATACAGGGAGACCGGTACAGAGTCAATGTGGAGGCTATATACAGGAGACCGGTACAGAGTCAATGTGGAGGCTATATACAGGGAGACCGGTACAGAGTCAATGTGGAGGCTATATACAGGGGTACCGGTACAGAGTCAATGTGGAGGCTATATACAGGGGGTACCGGTACAGAGTCAATGTGGAGGCTATATACAGGGGGTACCGGTACAGAGTCAATGTGGAGGCTATATACAGGGAGACCGGTACAGAGTCAATGTGGAGGCTATATACAGGAGACCGGTACAGAGTCAATGTGGAGGCTATATACAGGGAGACCGGTACAGAGTCAATGTGGAGGCTATATACAGGAGACCGGTACAGAGTCAATGTGGAGGCTATATACAGGGAGACCGGTACAGAGTCAATGTGGAGGCTATATACAGGGGGTACCGGTACAGAGTCAATGTGGAGGCTATATACAGGGGGTACCGGTACAGAGTCAATGTGGAGGCTATATACAGGGGGTACCGGTACAGAGTCAATGTGGAGGCTATATACAGGGAGACCGGTACAGAGTCAATGTGGAGGCTATATACAGGAGACCGGTACAGAGTCAATGTGGAGGCTATATACAGGGAGACCAGTACAGAGTCAATGTGGAGGCTATATACAGGGAGACCAGTACAGAGTCAATGTGGAGGCTATATACAGGGGGTACCGGTACAGAGTCAATGTGGAGGCTATATACAGGGAGACCGGTACAGAGTCAATGTGGAGGCTATATACAGGGAGACCGGTACAGAGTCAATGTGGAGGCTATATACAGGGAGACCGGTACAGAGTCAATGTGGAGGCTATATACAGGGAGACCGGTACAGAGTCAATGTGGAGGCTATATACAGGGGGTACCGGTACAGAGTCAATGTGGAGGCTATATACAGGGGTACCGGTACAGAGTCAATGTGGAGGCTATATACAGGGGGACCGGTACAGAGTCAATGTGGAGGCTATATACAGGGAGACCGGTACAGAGTCAATGTGGAGGCTATATACAGGGAGACCGGTACAGAGTCAATGTGGAGGCTATATACAGGGAGACCGGTACAGAGTCAATGTGGAGGCTATATACAGGGAGACCGGTACAGAGTCAATGTGGAGGCTATATACAGGGAGACCGGTACAGAGTCAATGTGGAGGCTATATACAGGGGGACCGGTACAGAGTCAATGTGGAGGCTATATACAGGGGGACCGGTACAGAGTCAATGTGGAGGCTATATACAGGGGGTACCGGTACAGAGTCAATGTGGAGGCTATATACAGGAGACCGGTACAGAGTCAATGTGGAGGCTATATACAGGGAGACCGGTACAGAGTCAATGTGGAGGCTATATACAGGGAGACCGGTACAGAGTCAATGTGGAGGCTATATACAGGAGACCGGTACAGAGTCAATGTGGAGGCTATATACAGGAGACCGGTACAGAGTCAATGTGGAGGCTATATACAGGAGACCGGTACAGAGTCAATGTGGAGGCTATATACAGGGAGACCGGTACAGAGTCAATGTGGAGGCTATATACAGGGAGACCGGTACAGAGTCAATGTGGAGGCTATATACAGGGAGACCGGTACAGAGTCAATGTGGAGGCTATATACAGGGAGACCGGTACAGAGTCAATGTGGAGGCTATATACAGGGAGACCAGTACAGAGTCAATGTAGGCTGTATACAGGGAGACCAGTACAGAGTCAATGTGGAGGCTGTATACAGGGAGACCAGTACAGAGTCAATGTGGAGGCTATATACAGGGAGACCGGTACAGAGTCAATGTGGAGGCTATATACAGGAGACCGGTACAGAGTCAATGTGGAGGCTATATACAGGAGACCAGTACAGAGTCAATGTGGAGGCTATATACAGGGAGACCAGTACAGAGTCAATGTGGAGGCTATATACAGGGAGACCGGTACAGAGTCAATGTGGAGGCTATATACAGGAGACCGGTACAGAGTCAATGTGGAGGCTATATACAGGAGACCAGTACAGAGTCAATGTGGAGGCTATATACAGGGAGACCAGTACAGAGTCAATGTGGAGGCTATATACAGGAGACCAGTACAGAGTCAATGTGGAGGCTATATACAGGAGACCAGTACAGAGTCAATGTGGAGGCTATATACAGGGAGACCGGTACAGAGTCAATGTGGAGGCTATATACAGGGAGACCGGTACAGAGTCAATGTGGAGGCTATATACAGGGAGACCGGTACAGAGTCAATGTGGAGGCTATATACAGGAGACCGGTACAGAGTCAATGTGGAGGCTATATACAGGGAGACCGGTACAGAGTCAATGTGGAGGCTATATACAGGGAGACCGGTACAGAGTCAATGTGGAGGCTATATACAGGGAGACCGGTACAGAGTCAATGTGGAGGCTATATGCAGGGAGACCGGTACAGAGTCAATGAGGCTATATACAGGAGACCAGTACAGAGTCAATGTGGAGGCTATATACAGGAGACCGGTACAGAGTCAATGTGGAGGCTATATACAGGGAGACCGGTACAGAGTCAATGTGGAGGCTATATACAGGAGACCAGTACAGAGTCAATGTGGAGGCTATATACAGGAGACCAGTACAGAGTCAATGTGGAGGCTATATACAGGGAGACCGGTACAGAGTCAATGTGGAGGCTATATACAGGAGACCGGTACAGAGTCAATGTGGAGGCTATATACAGGAGACCAGTACAGAGTCAATGTGGAGGCTATATACAGGGAGACCAGTACAGAGTCAATGTGGAGGCTATATACAGGAGACCAGTACAGAGTCAATGTGGAGGCTATATACAGGGAGACCAGTACAGAGTCAATGTGGAGGCTATATACAGGGAGACCAGTACAGAGTCAATGTGGAGGCTATATACAGGGAGACCAGTACAGAGTCAATGTGGAGGCTATATACAGGGAGACCAGTACAGAGTCAATGTGGAGGCTATATACAGGGAGACCGGTACAGAGTCAATGTGGAGGCTATATACAGGAGACCGGTACAGAGTCAATGTGGAGGCTATATACAGGAGACCGGTACAGAGTCAATGTGGAGGCTATATACAGGGAGACCAGTACAGAGTCAATGTGGAGGCTATATACAGGGCGACCGGTACAGAGTCAATGTGGAGGCTATATACAGGGAGACCGGTACAGAGTCAATGTGGAGGCTATATACAGGGAGACCGCCAGAGTCAATGTGGAGGCTATATACAGGAGACCGGTACAGAGTCAATGTGGAGGCTATATAATCAGGGAGACCGGTAAGAGTCAATGTGGAGGCTATATGCAGGGAGACCACCGAAACAATGTAGGCTGTATACAGGTTAGACCAGTACAGAGTCAATGTAGGCTGTATACAGGAGACCAGTACAGAGTCAATGTAGGCTGTATACAGGGAGACCAGTACAGAGTCAATGTAGGCTGTATACAGGAGACCAGTACAGAGTCAATGTAGGCTGTATACAGGGAGACCAGTACAGAGTCAATGTGGAGGCTATATACAGGGAGACCATTAGTCAATGTGCAACCGTGTCGAGGTAAGAGATAATTATGTACATGCAGATAGGGTTGTTAAAGTGGCTTTGCATAGATAATAACAGAGGGAAGTAGCAGCGTGAGAGCATTTGCACAAATAGTCTGGGTAGCTATTTGATTAGCTGTTCAGGAATCTTATGGCTTGGGGGTAGAAGCTGTTTAGAAGCCTCTTGGACCTAGACTTGGTTCTCCGGTAGCGCTTGTCATGCGGTAGCAGAGAGAACAGTCTATGACTAGGGTGGCTGGAGTCTTTGGCAATTTTTAGGGCCTTTCTCTGACACCGCCTGGTATAGAGGTCCTGGATGGCAGGAAGCTTGGTCCCGGGAATGTACTGGGCCGTACGCACTACCCTCTGTAGTGCCTTGCGGTCGGAGGTCGAGCAGTTGCCATACCAGGTAGTGATGCAACCTATCAGGATGCTCTCGATGGTGCAGCTGTAGAACCTTTTGAGGATCTGAGGACCCATGCCAAATCTTTTCAGTCTCCTGGGGGGAAATAGGTTGTCGTGCCCTCTTCACGACTGTCTTGGTGTGCTTGGACCATGTTAGTTTTTTGGTGATGTGGACACCAAGGAACTTGAAGCTCTCAACCTGCTCCACTACAACCCCGTCAATGAGAATGGGGGCGTGCTCAGTTCTCCTTTTCCTGTAGTCCACAATCATCTCCTTTGTCTTGATCATGTTGAGAGGTTGTTGTCCTGGCACCACACAGCCAGGTCTCTGACCTCCTCCCTATAGGCTGTCTCATCGTTGTCAGTGATCAGGCCGACAACTGTTGTGTCATCAGCAAACTTGATGGTGTTGGAGTCGTGCCTGGCTGTGTAATCATGAGTGAACAGGGAGTACAGGAGGGGACTGAGTACGCACACCTGATGGGCCCCCTTGTTGAGGATCAGCGTGGCGGATGTGTTGTTACCTACCCTTACCACCTGGGGGCGGCCCGTCAGGAAGTCTAGGATCCAGTTGCAGAGGGATGTGTTTAGTCCCAGGATCCTTAGCTTAATGATGAGATTTGAGGGCACTATGCTGTTGAACGCTGAGCTGTAGTCAATGAATAGCATTCTCACATAAGTGTTCCTTTTGTCCAGGTGGGAAAGGGCAGTGTGGAGTGCAATAGAGATTCTTAGGTTTGTTTAAGCAATTTCCCTTCGACACGCCGGCCAATAAGATGTTCCGATGTGGCCAAGGCGTAGTGACTTCCTGTCGTCATGTATCCTTCATGCTGTTCTGGTCTCTTCCCCCACAACTGTTCTTGTCACCGTTTGGCAGAAATGGAATGAAAATAACAAGAACCTGGAGTATATTTAGCGATTCGTCGATGCGACCCAATTCAGGCTACAAATAAATATATTTGATTGATTGATTGATTGGGTCATTCATTGAACATTGTGCAGCCAAATATAAAAATAGCTTTGCTAAGGATCTATGAATATTTTGCTCATTCTGATAGTTCATCACTGACAGACACCATCTCACTCGATCCAGCTCTTCCTCCTCTCCCTCCCTCGGTTTCTGTTGTTTAAATGATATTTTTAGCCTGCCTGTGAAATGCTCAGTCGGGGGGCACTGCCAATGCACACACGTTCTCCTGACGCCATACCAATCGTTACATCTTTTCATTCCTCTGGTGTTCTAGAACTGCTCAGGGAATGCTCCAGCTTAGTCAAATATCCAGTGTGCTGATTGGCTCTGTCATGTAAAGCATTGAACTTCAGACTCACACTATTCCGTAAGATGAGGGCTAAATGGACTGAGGGCTTTGCTCTTACACAAATACAGATTTACAGGAAATAAAACTAAAAAACTAAACACTGTTTGTGACTCAACCCCCCCGTCCATGAATGTGAGAAGAGAGCAAAGTGAGAGAGCGAGAGAGAGCGAGAGCGTAAGAGTGTAAGAGAGACCGAGGAGAGCAAGAGAGAGCGAGAGCGTAAGAGTGTAAGAGAGACCGAGGAGAGCAAGAGAGAGCGAGAGCATAAGAGTGTAAGAGAGACCGAGGAGAGCAAGAGAGAGCGAGAGCGTAAGAGTGTAAGAGAGACCGAGGAGAGCAAGAGAGAAAAAGGAGAGAAGAGCAACAGACAGAGAAAGAAGAGAGCGAAAGAGAGAGATGGCGAAAAAGAGAGACATACTTAAATACCTCACAGGAGGTATACATGGAACGGAGTGAGAGAAAAAAAAATCCCTCACACCTTGGGGAACCTTACAGCACAGTGAGTGCCCCAGATCCACATATTAGACAGAGCTTTGGGGTGATAGAGTCATCTGTATTCATGCTGGTGTGAACATTCCCAGACACCAAGGTCAGCCATATTGGTCAGGCCAGGGTGACTTGTATTTATGGTGGACTGTGTGCGCGTGTGGAGAGGGGGTTCTTTATGACATTCAGTTGGCTTCAAAAACACATCCTTGCTCATCTAACCACAAAGCAAGAGGCACAAAAACCTATACATACTAAATGCTAACCAATTTATAGAAGGGGGAAGTCACCAAATGAGAGAGAAGAAGAAGTGCAACAAGTCAAAAACACTCCCAAAGCCCATGCATTGACATAAGTGTGTGAGGAGAGATAGGTCTGCACCTTCAACACACCTCCACACGGCGAGCCAAAAGGAGTGTGGGTTACCAGGGAGGGTCTATTCCCTAAGGAGTCCCACTATCGCACGAGACTCTGAATTTAGCCTCCCGTCTATCAGAAGTCACACGACCCACTTTGGGAATCCCCAGCGCAAAGAGTAACCTTGAATGTCCGAACTGTAACTCATTCCCTCAAACATAAAGTAAGACGGCTGTTATTAGATCAGTGCCCTGCTCTTAGATCAGTGCCCTGCTCGTGGTGGACACAGAGAAAGGAACACACACACATATAGGGACAGACTGATTTGCTAACACATGATCTAACTAAGTAATACAGTGCAGTGAACCAAAAACCAATTCACTGTCTACATTTCTGTGCTTTGATAAGGCTTTAATAACACCCTATAGGCGTATTAGATAAAGATCACCCAATTGACAACAATCTACAGGTTGGCAGACGTATATCACCCTGCATCCCACAGCTGGGATGTAATACCACCCCGGTGTCATAGCAAAATTCCCAACCTGGCCCCATTCCATCATGGCCACCTAATAATTCCTCTCATTCCTAATTGGGAAAATCCTGTATCACTCCTCACCTCGATAGATGAGGTGAGCGTGTGGTGAGCGTCCAGGCACAAAAATGTTTGCTGTGCATTGTGGTTGCTACACATTGCTGGTGGATGAGTTGAGTTTGAGGGGTTGGGTTCAATGCAGAAGACACATTTCAGTTGAATGCATTCAGTTGTACAACTGACTAGGTATCCCCCTTTCTACTTACCATGTTCCTCCAGTCCTGCCCCTGGTATCTGACTGACACACAGACCTGGGGTTTCCCTCCTCCAAGGTCACCTTCAGCTGAGGAAGGGAGAGATCTCTCTGCTAGCACTATTCTTTCCTACCTCTCCTCCTCATTTCGCCCCACTCGCTTTATCTCTTCAATTCATTCCATTTCTGTCTCTCACAAAATCTTGCACATCAACTCACTTTCCCTCACCCATCTCTCCTCCCATTCCAATTTATTTCACTCCCTCTAGCTCCCCGCTCTTTTCATCTTCTCTCGGGTAGGGGCCAGGAGTGGCTCAGTGGAGCCAATCAGTCAAGCCAATCCTAGAATGTGATCAATCATGAAAAAAAAAAAAACCACCAATACACTTTCTCAACGCTCTCTGGGCCACCCTCTATTCAACACCTCAGCAATCTAATCTCTCTTTACTCTCTGTACCATAAAGGGGAAGGAATTGGCTACAGCTTCCTCTCTCCAGCTATATTCTCTATCCAGTTATTCATGTTCTGTTCTAGACATAGCTCCTGTCTGTGATACAATTACATTCCCATCATTTAGTCCTAATCATTCCCGCCCTCCAGTCCTAATCATCCCTCCCGCCCTCCAGTCCTAATCATCCCTCCAGTCCCATCCCTCCCGCCCTCCAGTCCTAATCATCCCTCCCGCCCTCCAGTCCTAATCATCCCTCCAGTCCTAATCATCCCTCCAGTCCCATCCCTCCAGTCCTAATCATCCCTCCCGCCCTCCAGTCCTAATCATCCCTCCCGCCCTCCTGTCAATCATTAGTCCTAATCATCCCTCCAGTCCTAATCATCCCTCCTCCTAATCATCCCTCCCGCCCTCCTGTCATTTAGTCCTAATCATCCCTCCCGCCCTCCTGTCATTTAGTCCTAATCATCCCTCCCGCCCTCCTGTCATTTAGTCCTAATCATCCCTCCCGCCCTCCTGTCATTTAGTCCTAATCATCCCTCCCGCCCTCCTGTCATTTAGTCCTAATCATCCCTCCCGCCCTCCTGTCATTTAGTCCTAATCATCCCTCCCGCCCTCATTTAGTCTAATCATCCCTCCCGTCATTTAGTCCTAATCATCCCTCCCGCCCTCCTGTCATTTAGTCCTAATCATCCCTCCCGCCCTCCTGTCATTTAGTCTAATCATCCCTCCCGCCCTCATTTAGTCCTAATCATCCCTCCCGCCCTCCTGTCATTTAGTCCCATCCCTCCCGCCCTCCTGTCATTTAGTCCTAATCATCCCTCCATCCCTCCTCCCGTCATTTAGTCCTAATCATCCCTCCCGCCCTCCTGTCATTTAGTCCTAATCATCCCTCCATCCCTCCTGTCATTTAGTCCTAATCATCCCTCCATCCCTCCTGTCATTTAGTCCTAATCATCCCTCCCTCCTGTCTCTTCGTCCTAATCATCCCTCCCTCCTGTCTCTTCGTCCTAATCATCCCTCCCTCCTGTCTCTTCGTCCTAATCATCCCTCCCTCCTGTCTCTTCGTCCTTACTTGTCTGTGTGTGTGTGTCTGTCAGCAGCCCATTAAGGTTTGTGGAGGGATAATCAGCAGCGTCGTACAGACAACGGGAGCCCCGGCCCACGCACCAACCCAACCCGCTCCCCACAGCTGCCTCAGAAAGGAGAGAGAGAGAGAGAGAGAGAGAGATAAGGGAGAAAAAAAAACTGACCCAAGCTACTTCCTGGACAGGCAGTCCATTCTACAAAAGCAAGAGTTTGGGTCTATATCCTGGTGCTACTATACAAAGGTCATAAAAATTGCATTATTACTACTACTGGCAGTATCCCTTCAGTTACCCCATAGTGACAGTGGTTGTGACACAGAATACTACACTGACTCATGTCAGAAGTCAAAGCAGGTTAACTGATACCAGTATGAGAGTCATAACCTTGCTTGGTGTTTTCATCCCTCGCCACAAGGGGCACTAATGATATAAAATGAAAGAAGAACTGTAAAGACAGTTGGACATAACCCTGAGCGAGACTCCCCAGACGTGGTTTGCCTTACCACATCCAACTACAGAAATGACTCATGTTCATACAGCTACGACTGTACATTGTCCACTAAAAAGAAAGCAGGAGCTAAATGTGGGGAAGTTGGAGGGCAGGTCACTTGGTTAAAAAGTGCATGAAGTCCAAAAATCAAGGAAATGTTGGGGAGATTTTTCCTGTCATTGACTGGTAGACTAAGACATGTGACTGCTCAACATTGCGACACAAACCAGAACCACATACAGCATTCCTCTGGGTAACGTCATTTTATCTGCTATTTACTGACAACTATGTGATAATAATGGGTGCTTCTCTACAACTGCATCACAGGAGGTTGGTGGCACCTTAATTGGGGAGGACGGGCACATGGTAATGGCTGGAGTGGAATGGTATCAAATACAGCAAACACGGGGTTTCCATGGTGTCTATGTGTTTGATACCATTCACTCCGTTCCGGACATTATTATGAGCCATCCTCCCCTTAGCAGCCTCCTGTGAACTGCATACTAATGGAATTGCCGTATTACCATGTAATGCGAAGAAAAACGCCAGGTAAAAAAAAAGTGTTTCTCACTGGAAACTTTTGACAGGGAGCTTTGGGGTATTCAGTCGTGTTCAACAAAAACTGCCAAGACATGGTAAAGACACCTACCCCGAGCAGATAGCTTCTTAGTGTTGATGATTTTGGCAGCATACTCCTGTCCGCTGGAGATCCTCATACATCTTTTCACTATGGAGAAAGCTCCCCTTTAGGACACACAAAGACGGTGATGAGTAGACGATCAAACTGACATGGAGAGCAATAGTGATGGCGTCTTTTTGTCGGCACTAATTTCGCCATGGTTCGTTTTTGGAAGGTTTTTGAACAAATGCCGAAAATAAGGTCTGGTAAACACAGGCTTTGGAGATGTTATACATTTTGTTCCATCGAAAAACCCTTTCCTTTCTCTATAGAGTGGTGAGGAGGAATCTACCGTGTCTGGAAGGGACTTCACCATACATTTTCTGGATTCATGTGCACCCAGCTATATCCTCTCCCAGATTTGTTTTCCCTGACTAAATTTGCTGGCTAGTTGAACTATGCTAATTTTTGTCCACATTGCCAAACTTCATAAATACTGCACCCTCAACTTCAAAACTCCTTTTCTAGTTATACAATAATGTAACTAATACATTTGCTGAAAATAAACTTAAATTATGTATTGTTTTGTTGAATAGTCATGACTGGTTCGAGCTATCTGTTTGAGTTGTAAGACAACAGTGGCGAATTATAGAATTTCCGGGTTTTAGGACTGCAAGCTATATATGGCAAGATAGCGAGCTCTGTTAAGCGCTAGCTTGTAGTCCTAACACATGTCAGGTTTGTTCAGTCATTCCTAATGAATAGGGAATGAATAGGGTTTTGGAATAAACGCCAAAAAGAAGGTCAGAGGTTAACACAGGCTTAGGAGATCTCATACTTTCTGTTCTATGAGATAATATCAGTTAGTTAACATGACCTTCATGAATTATGAAGTCTATGTGCTTTTTATCATTACATCAATACTTCAACATTCACAAAAAGTGTCGTTACCCAAGAAGGCAAAGGTAACTGAACTAAATGACCATCGCCCCATAGCACTCACTTATGTCATCATGAAGTGCTTTGAGAGGCTAGTCAAGGATCATATCACCTCCACTGTCACCCTAGACCCACTTCAAATTTACCTACCGCCCCAATGGGTCCACAGACGATGCAATCACCATCACACTGCCCTATCCATCTGGACAAGAGGAATACCTATGTACAAATGCTGTTCATTGACTATAGCCCAGCATTCTACACCATAGTACCCTCCAAGCTCATCATTAAGCTCGAGACCCTGGGTCTCAACCCCACCCTGTGCAATTGGGTCCTGGACTTACTGACGGGCCACCCCCAGGTGGTGAAGGTAGGAAACAGCTCCACGTCACTGATCCTCAACACTGGGGCCCCACAAGGGTGTGTGCGCAGACCCCTCCTGTACTCCCTGTTCCCACATGACTGCATGGCCATGCACGCCTCCAACTCAAATCATCAAGTTTGCAGACAACAACAGTAGTAGGCTTGATTACCAACAACAAGACAGCCTACAGGGTGAGGGCGAGGTGAGGGTGAGGGCACTCGGAGTGTGGTGTCAGGAAAACAACCTCTCACTCAACGTCAACAAAAGGAGACGATCGAGGACTTAAGGAAACAGCAGAGGGAGCACACCCCTATCCACATTGACGGGACAGCAGTGGAGAAGGTGGAAAGTTAAGTTCCCCAGTGTACACATCACAGACAAACTGAAATGGTCCATCCACACAAACAGTGTGGTGAAGAAGGCGCAATAGCGCCTCTTCAACCTCAGGAGGCTGAAGAAATGTGCCTTGTCACCTAAAACCCTCAAACTTTTACAGATGCACAATTGAGAGCATCCTGTCGGGCTGTATGACCGCCTGGTATGGCTACTGCACCACCCACAACCGCAAGGCTCTCCAGAGGGTGGTGCAGTCTGCACAACGCATCACCGGGGGCAAACTACCTGCCCTCCAGGACACCTACACCACCCGATGTCACAGGAAGGATAAAAAGATCAAGGATAACAACCACAGAGCCACTGCCTGTTCACCCCACTACCATCCAGAAGGCGAGGTCAGTACAGGTGCATCAAAGCTGGGACCTAAAGCTGAAAAACAGCTTCTATCGCAAGGCCATCAGACTGTTAAATAGCCATCCCTAGCACATCACTGCCTACACAGACTTGAAATCATTGGCCACTTTAATACATGGATCACTAGTCACTTTAATAATGTTTACATATCGTGCATTATTCATCTCATATGTATATACTGTATTTTATACAATCTTGCCTATGCCGCTCTGTCATTGCTCATCTATATATTCATATTCCATCCCTTTAGATGCGTGTGTATTAGATAGTTGTTGTGGAATTGTTAGATTACATGTTAGATATTGCTGCGTTGCAATAACATCTGTTAACCATGTGCATGTGACCAATACAATTTTATTTGAAGATTATTATTGAACAAAATGTATAAAATCTCCTTAGCCTGTGTTTGCCACAGACCTTATTTTCGGCATTTATCCTAAAATGCCTTTTATTTTCCCCCATAGGCTTTGTCCAACGAACCATGTATTTGACCTGATGCATACAACTCCAAATAAATAGGGATATACTGAAAATATGAATCTATATTTCGTTTATTTGCGTCAATGGTGTACACAATAATTCAAGTTTTAGTAGTCAAACTCAGATGGAGATGGCTGTGAGAGGCCCATGCTCGGTGGACCACTGTGGAGAGTAGGCCTAGGCTAGAAGATGCAACCTCACGCTGGAAAAAGCACTGAAGACCGGGTAAGTGCAAGTGACCTAATTGTCCCCAACCCCGCAAAGCCGCCCGTGCTTTGCTCGTAAAGTAGGGCAGGCTACAGTCAGTAATGTCAAGGGATTCTTCTCAGTCACCCAGGGTTAGCGCTGCTTTTAAAAACATTTAACGCGGTAACCTTTCGCTCTGCCATGCTTTAAAACCCATCACTCATATCGATGCGTTTACATTGTTGCTAAAACTATGGCATTTATTATTTTGTTTAAGGTCATAAATAGACCCAATAAAACCATGTCGGAATGGGCATGTGCGCTGGCCGCTTGGCAATAGCAATCAGTGGATCAATAAGTCAATTTTATGTCAATTTCATTTTACTGTGAGCAAGGAATGACATCACAGCTGGGAAAACAAGGGATTTCTCCATAAATTTAGACACGACCATTTACGACAGCTCACCACTAGGAAATTACCGCCCCAATACAGTTGTTGTTCCATTAAAAGGGCGGTGACTTGTTAGACGAAAATGTCAAGAGCGATTGAAATACTACGTAAACATTCAGTAAAGATATCAAAACAAACGCAACGACGGTTTTGGAAAGAAAAGTTAGGAAATATACATTTTGAAGACCAAACGTACGGTTTGAATACAACGGGTACGGTTTCTGTGCACCACACACAGGTAACAGGTAATCAAGAATAACCACCCGTAGCTAAACATAATCCAATGCAGATATGTATTGGAGATAAATAATAAAAACATTGAAAATACTTACTTTCCCAGCTCTTCGTAGAGATTAAACTCGTCGGTAAATCTGGTACAGGTTGTCAAAGCCATGGCAAACGACGCGTGCAGAGGAGAGGGAAGACTGTCTCTTTCGGTCGGGACTTTAAACCTCAGTCTCCAACGTTTCAAAGTGATACTTGTCTCCTCTGAAACGATAAAACAAAATAACAGAATAAAAATTAACTGCAAATCTTCTTTTTACTTTTCCTGGTCAGTTTCCGAATCCAGGAATTGTTCTTGGCACGGAGTTCACGGGTTATCAAGGACGTCGATACTCCGGGTCGCGTTCCCCTGCGCAGAAGTTACATGAATTAACCAATGGTTGCGTGCAACATCATCGACTGTGTCATCGTCTAGCAGATGGCTATAACATATGATGTGGTTAGTTAAAGTTAAAATACCTTTCCAGACGTTGTAAGGTTTAGCATACGTCAGCAACGCTTGGGCAGAGGAACGCGTCCCTTCTATTATCTGTGCCTGCCTACACTTCACTTTGAGTGCGATACTTTTTCTATCGAGCGCTTCCTGATTTTGAAAACTGTGGAGTACAACGCCTCCCCCTAGTTGTAACCACGGACCCTTTACAGTCAATGTCACGGACCCTCACTGTGAAGAGGCCAACATTTATCAACGACTGTAGCCCAGGGATCATCAACAAAATTCAGCCGCGGGCCTATTTTTCTTGAGTGGATGGTCAGGGTTCGGAACATAATTACAAATAATTTGTAGGCTGCAAATTGGCCTCATGAAGCCCAAACGGATATAATATTTAACTAAAACAATAACTCCAGACCTTACTGCCTTCTATATGATCACATATCTCTTATGTGTGGGAATACTTTGGAACATAGTATTTCCCAGATTAAAATCACTTGGAGCTGATTTGCTGGTGTTTTAGTATTTAATGTCGTCGTCCCCCCGTCCCCCCATAAAAAAACATTCAGAGTAGAGCACAGGAATCTGGGTAGCAGGCAAGCGGCGCATTACAATATTTTTTCAGATCAGAAAACGTATAAATAAAATCAACCCTGCTGTAGCCTATAGTGCATTCGGAAAGCATTTAGACCACTTCCCCTTTGTCCACATCTTGTTACGTTACAGCCTTATTCTAAAATGGATGAAATATTTTTTCCCCCCTCACCGAGCTACACACAAAAACCCATAATGACAAAGAAAACCATTATTTTTAGAAGCTGTTGCACTTTTATTAAAAATAAAAACAGAAATACCTTATTTACATATGTATTCAGACCCTTTGCTATGAGACTCGAAATTGAGCTCAGGTGCATCCTGTTTCTATTGATCATCATTGAGATGTTTCTACAACTTGATTGGAGTCAAACTGTGGTAAATTCTATTGATTGGACATGATTTGGAAAGGCACAAACCTGGCTATGCAAGGTTCCACAGTTGACAGTGCATGTCAGAGCAAAAACGAGGCATGAGGTCAAAAGAACTGTCCGTAGAGCTCCGAGACAGGATTGTGTCAAGGAATGAATCTGGGGAAGGGTACCAAAACATTGCTGCAACATTGAAGGTTCTAAGAACAGAGTGGCCTCCATCATTTTTGAATGGAAGAAGTTTGGAACCACCAAGGCTCTTCCTAGAGCTGGCCGCCCTGCAAAACTGAGCAATTAGGGGAGAAGAAGCTCCAGAGTTCCTCTGTGGAGATGGGAGAACCTTAAAGAAAGACAACCATCTCTGCAGCACTTCACCAATCAGGCCTTTATGGTAGAGTGGCCAGACCGATGCCACTCCTCAGTAAAAGGCACATGACAGCCCACTTGAAGTTTGCCAAAAGGCACTTAAAGACTCTCAGACCATGAGAAACAAGATTCTCTGGTCTGATGAAACCAAGATTGAACTCTTTGGCCTCAATGCCAAGCATCACGTCTGGAGGAAACCTGGCACCATCCCTACGGTGAAGCATGGTGGTGGCAGCATGGTGGATGTTTCTTAGCGGCAGGGACTGGGAGACTAGTCAGGATCGAGGAAAAGATGAACGGAGCAGAGTACAAAGAGATCCTTAAAGAAAACCTGCTCCAGAGTGCTCAGGACCTCAGACTGGGGCGAAGTTTCACCTTCCAACAGGACAACGACCCTAATCACACAGCCAAGACAATGCAGGAGTGGCTTCGGGACACGTCTCTGACTGTCCTTGAGTGGCCCAGCCAGAGCTCGGACTTGAACCCGATTGAACATCTCTGGAGAGACCGGAAAAAGGCTGTGCAGCAACGCTCCCCATTCAACCTGACAGAGCTTGAGAGGATCTGCAGAGAGGAATGGGAGAAACTCCCCAAATGCAGGTGTTCCAAGCTTGTAGCGTCATACCCAAGAAGACTTGAGACTGTAATCGCTGCCGAAGGTGCTTCAACAAAGTAGTGAGAAAAGGGTCTGAATACTTAAGTAAATGTGATATTTTAGTACATTTTGTCAAATAATATAGCAAAAATGTCCAAAAACCTGTTTCTGCTTTGTCATTATGGGATATTGTGTGTCGATTGATGAGGAAAGAAACAAACAAATGTTTTTTTGTTGTTTAATTTGTACCCCTTTTTCTCCCCAATTTCGTGGTATCCAATTTGTTTTAGTAGCTACTATCTTGTCTAATCGCTACAACTCCCATACGGGCTCGGGAGAGACGAAGGTCGAAGGTCATGCGTCCTCCGATACACAACCCAAGCAAGCCGCACTGCTTCTTAACACAGCGCCATCCAACCCGGAAGCCAGCCGCACCAGTGTGTTGGAGGAAACACCGTGCACCTGGCAACCTTGGTTAGCGCGCACTGCACCCGGCCCGCCACAGGAGTCGCTGGTGCTCGATGAGACAAGGATATCCCTACCGGCCAAACCCTCCCTAGCCCGGACAACGCTAGGCCAATTGTGTGTCGCCCCACAGACCTCCCGGTCACGACCGGTTACGACAGAACCCGGGCGCGAACCCAGACTCTCTGGTGGCACAGCTGGCGCTGCAGTACAGCGCCCTTAACCACTCTGCGCCAAGAAACAAATCATTTAATACATTTTAGAATAAGGCTGCAACCTAAAAACATGTGGAAAAAGTCAAGGGGTCTGAATACTTTCCAAAGGCACTGTATGTTACATTTTTTAAATAAAAATATATATTTGTGAAAAAAAAGGTTTAGATTGTCCCGTCTTTCAAGATCCTTGAGCAGTAAAACAAATACATTTTCTCGCACCCTCATGGCAAAATGTGTAAAATAGCATGAGATTAGCTATAAAACTGCACATTTTACTCTCTGCCCCATGGTAAAATCAAATATCCTACAAATATTTTTACAGACCTTGTAGTGGGGCCTCGCGAAACTTCACTACACCACAGGAGACTGCTGAGGGGAAAATGGCTCATAATAATCTGTGGAACGGAGAGAATGGAATGGCATCTATCACGTGTTTGATGCATTTGAAACCATTCCACTAATTCCACTCCAGCAATTACCACGAGCCCGTCCTCCCCAATTAAGGTGCCACCAACCTCCTGTGATGCATACATACAGGCGAAAAAGTAATCCAACAATTTTAAACATCTAAACGTTTGTTGTGTGTATTTAAATGAGTATTTATTGTGGTTTTATTGAATGGCTAGGGTGAGAAGACAGGAAAAGTGTGAGGAGTGCGAATCTGAAGGGCAGTTATTTATATTCAAACCCTCGTCAATTGTGATATTCTTTATAGGCCGGGGTCAGTGGCACTTAGTCTGGCTAACACCTAACACTCTAAGTCCTCTTGACTTCAGAGTCTGGGATGGCTCTTTGATGTTATCGGCACAATAATGAAGGGGGCTGTGCTTTTACTGGTTGGCTCTCCTCTGTGTCTTTCCTACTCAAACATCGACATGCACAGCCATTCACAGCCCCGAGTGCCGCCCCCTTCCATTACAGTGGTTGGATTCTCAAATCCAAACGAGAGGTCTGAACCCCCGAGTGGAAAAAAATAAATAAACATTTGAGTGAACCAATCAAACCCGTTGCACAATTTCTGAGCAAATATCGCGTTAAACAAACGGCCTCCTCTCCAGACGAGTGTGTCACAGCTCTCCCTGAAAGGGTAGGCAACCCTGTTCCCGGAGTGCCACAGGTACTGTGGGATTTTGTTCCAACTAGGCACCACATCTGACCAACTGAGCTAATTGATCAGTTCAATGGCCTAAATTCGACACCCCTGGTCAGTTCAATCCAAAACATGAAGTGGCTGTGGCCCTCCAGGACCAAGGTTGCCTACCCCTCCAGGACCAAGGTTGCCTACCCCTCCAGGACCAAGGTTGCCTACCCCTCCAGGACCAAGGTTGCCTACCCCTCCAGGACCAAGGTTGCCTACCCCTCCAGGACCAAGGTTGCCTACCCCTCCAGGACCAAGGTTGCCTACCCCTCCAGGACCAAGGTTGCCTAACCCTCCAGGACCAAGGTTGCCTACCCCTCCAGGACCAAGGTTGCCTACCCCTCCAGGACCAAGGTTGCCTACCCCTCCAGGACCAAGGTTGCCTACCCCCTCCAGGACCAAGGCTGCCTACCCCTCCAGGACCAAGGTTGCCTAACCCTCCAGGACCAAGGTTGCCTGCCCCTCCAGGACCAAGGTTGCCTACCCCTCCAGGACCAAGGTTGCCTACCCCTCCAGGACCAAGGTTGCCTGCCCCTCCAGGACCAAGGTTGCCTGCCCCTCCAGGACCAAGGTTGCCTACCCCTCCAGGACCAAGGTTGCCTGCCCCTCCAGGACCAAGGTTGCCTAACCCTCCAGGACCAAGGTTGCCTACCCCTCCAGGACCAAGGTTGCCTACCCCTCCAGGACCAAGGTTGCCTACCCCTCCAGGACCAAGGTTGCCTACCCCTCCAGGACCAAGGTTGCCTACCCCTCCAGGACCAAGGTTGCCTACCCCTCCAGGACCAAGGTTGCCTACCCCTCCAGGACCAAGGTTGCCTACCCCTCCAGGACCAAGGTTGCCTACCCCTCCAGGACCAAGGTTGCCTACCCCTCCAGGACCAAGGTTGCCTAACCCTCCAGGACCAAGGTTGCCTACCCCTCCAGGACCAAGGTTGCCTACCCCTCCAGGACCAAGGTTGCCCCTCCAGGACCCCTCCAGGACCAAGGTTGCCCCTAACCCTCCAGGACCAAGGTTGCCTACCCCTCCAGGACCAAGGTTGCCTACCCCTACCCCTCCAGGACCAAGGTTGCCTACCCCTCCAGGACCAAGGTTGCCTACCCCTCCAGGACCAGGGTGCCTACCCCCCAGGACCAAGGTTGCCTACCCCCAGGACCAAGGTCCAGGACCAAGGTTGCCTACCCCTCCAGGACCAAGGTTGCCTACCCCTCCAGGACCAAGGTTGCCTACCCCTCCAGGACCAATGTTGCCTACCCCTCCAGGACCAAGGTTGCCTACCCCTCCAGGACCAAGGTTGCCTACCCCTCCAGGACCAAGGTTGCCTACCCCTCCAGGACCAAGGTTGCCTACCCCTTCAGGACCAAGGTTGCCTACCCCTCCAGGACCAAGGTTGCCTACCCCTCCATTACCAAGGTTGCCTACCCCTCCAGGACCAAGGTTGCCTACCCCTCCAGGACCAAGGTTGCCTACCCCTCCAGGACCAAGGTTGCCTACCCCTCCAGGACCAAGGTTGCCTACCCCTCCAGGACCAAGGTTGCCTACCCCTCCAGGACCAAGGTTGCCTACCCCTCCAGGACCAAGGTTGCCTACCCCTCCAGGACCAAGGTTGCCTACCCCTCCAGGACCAAGGTTGCCTACCCCTCCAGGACCAAGGTTGCCTACCCCTCCAGGACCAAGGTTGCCTACCCCTCCAGGACCAAGGTCCAGGACCAAGGTTGCCTACCCCTCCAGGACCAAGGTTGCCTACCCCTCCAGGACCAAGGTTGCCTACCCCTCCAGGACCAAGGTTGCCTACCCCTCCAGGACCAAGGTTGCCTACCCCTCCAGGACCAAGGTTGCCTACCCCTCCAGGACCAAGGTTGCCTACCCCTCCAGGACCAAGGTTGCCTACCCCCAGGACCAAGGTCCAGGACCAAGGTTGCCTACCCCTCCAGGACCAAGGTTGCCTACCCCTCCAGGACCAAGGTTGCCTGCCCCTCCAGGACCAAGGTTGCCTGCCCCTCCAGGACCAAGGTTGCCTGCCCCCCTCCAGGACCAAGGTTGCCTACCCCTCCAGGACCAAGGTTGCCTAACCCTCCAGGACCAAGGTTGCCTGCCCCTCCAGGACCAAGGTTGCCCCTCCAGGACCAAGGTTGCCTGCCCCTCCAGGACCAAGGTTGCCTACCCCTCCAGGACCAAGGTTGCCTACCCCTCCAGGACCAAGGTTGCCTACCCCTCCAGGACCAAGGTTGCCTAACCCTCCAGGACCAAGGTTGCCTGCCCCTCCAGGACCAAGGTTGCCTGCCCCTCCAGGACCAAGGTTGCCTACCCCTCCAGGACCAAGGTTGCCTAACCCTCCAGGACCAAGGTTGCCTAACCCTCCAGGACCAACCCTCCAGGACCAAGGTTGCCTAACCCTCCAGGACCAAGGTTGCCTAACCCTCCAGGACCAAGGTTGCCTAACCCTCCAGGACCAAGGGACCCTCCAGGACCAAGGTTGCCAGGACCAAGGTTGCCTACCCCAAGGTCCAGGACCAAGGTTGCCTGCCCCTCCAGGACCAAGGTTGCCTACCCCTCCAGGACCACCAAGGACCAAGGTTGCCTACCCCTCCAGGACCAAGGTTGCCTACCCCTCCAGGACCAAGGTTGCCTACCCCTCCAGGACCAAGGTTGCCTACCCCTCCAGGACCAAGGTTGCCTGCCCCTCCAGGACCAAGGTTGCCTACCCCCCAGGACCAAGGTTGCCTACCCCCTCCAGGACCAAGGTTGCCTACCCCTCCAGGACCAAGGTTGCCTACCCCTCCAGGACCAAGGTTGCCTACCCCTCCAGGACCAAGGTTGCCTGCCCCTCCAGGACCAAGGTTGCCTGCCCCTCCAGGACCAAGGTTGCCTACCCCTCCAGGACCAAGGTTGCCTGCCCCTCCAGGACCAAGGTTGCCTAACCCTCCAGGACCAAGGTTGCCTAACCCTCCAGGACCAAGGTTGCCTACCCCTCCAGGACCAAGGTTGCCTACCCCTCCAGGACCAAGGTTGCCTAACCCTCCAGGACCAAGGTTGCCTACCCCTCCAGGACCAAGGTTGCCTGACCCCTCCAGGACCAAGGTTGCCTACCCCTCCAGGACCAAGGTTGCCTACCCCTCCAGGACCAAGGTTGCCTACCCCTCCAGGACCAAGGTTGCCTGCCCCTCCAGGACCAAGGTTGCCTGCCCCTTTGCACTAGACCAAACACATATTGTCCTGCTCTGTCAAATTGTTAGAAATAGTGTCACTTCTGTCCCATCATATGATAGAGATTATAGTCATACAGGCGACATTCGATTATTTCCCAGAATGCCATTCACATTTCTTACCATATTTGCATCAGCTCCATCACCCATGACAATGTTCTATATTTGGAATAACTGAGGTGTCTGTGCACTAGCCCAGTGGTTCCCACCCAGGAGTACTAGGACCCCTGGAGGTACTTGGTCTATCCACAGGGGTACTTGGTCTATCGACAGGGGTACTTGGTCTATCCACAGGGGGAGTACTTGGTCTATCCACAGGGGTACTTGGTCTATCCACTGGGGGTACTTGGCCTATCCACAGGGGTACTTGGTCTATCCACTGGAGGTACTTGGCCTATCCACAGGGGTACTTGGTCTATCCACAGGGGTACTTGGTCTATCCACAGGGGTACTTGGTCTATCCACAGGGGTACTTGGTCTATCCACTTGGTCTATCCAGTCTATCCACAGGGGTACTTGGTCTATCCACAGGGGTACTTGGTCTATCCACTGGGGGTACTTGGCCTATCCACAGGGGTACTTGAGAAGACTCATGAGACCAAATGCACATGAGGGAAACTTCAGGGATACTCCGGTTAGAGCATAATTCAGTTGGTGGTACAGTAACCAAAAAAGTTTGGGAACCACTACGCTAGCCTACTGATTTCTGGACTCACACCGCCCTCTTGTGGGAATATTATATATATATTTTTTCACCTTTATATAACCATGTCCGCTAGTTGAGAACAAGTTCTCATTTACAACTACGACCTGGCCAAGATAAAGCAAAGCAGTTCGACACATACAACAACACAGTGTTACACATGGAATAAACAAACATACAATCCATAAAACAGTAGAAAAATAAGCCTATTACAATGTGAGCAAGTCAGGTGAGATAAGGGAGGTAAAGGCAAAAAAGGCCGTGGTGGCAAATAAATACAATATAGCAAGTAAAACACTGGAATGGTAGATTTGTAGTGGAAGAATGTGCAAAGTAGAGCTAGAAATAATGGGGTGCAAAGGAGAAAAATAATAAATAAATAAATACAGTAGGGGAAGAGGTAGTTGTTTGGGCTAAATGATAGAATATAAGGATAGTGCATGCACTTTGCCCTGCCCCATGTCTCACTACTCAGTCTAGACATCACTGCTCCATTTATTGCCTGAGCATGGTCATGTCCTGTGTGACCACAACTGACCGTCACCAACCACATTAACTTTCATGCACAGTGAACTATCACATACACAGATTAAACTGATCAGAATGTCAGGCTATGGCCAGACTCTGACCATATGAGGATAATGTCAGGCTATGGCCAGACTCTGACGATATGAGGATAATGCAGGCTATGGCCAGACTCTGACCATATGAGGATAATGTCAGGCTATGGCCAGACTCTGACCATATGAGGAGAATGTCAGGCTATGGCCAGACTCTGACCATATGAGGATAATGTCAATATGGCCAGACTCTGACCATATGAGGATAATGTCAGGCTATGGCCAGACTCTGACCATATGAGGATAATGTCAGGCTATGGCCAGACTCTGACCATATGAGGATAATGTCAGGCTATGGCCAGACTCTGACCATATGAGGATAATGTCAGGCTATGGCCAGACTCTGACCATATGAGGAGAATGTCAGGCTATGGCCAGACTCTGACCATATGAGGATAATGTCAGGCTATGGCCAGACTCTGACCATATGAGGATAATGTCAGGCTATGGCCAGACTCTGACCATATGAGGATAATGTCAGGCTATGGCCAGACTCTGACCATATGAGGATAATGTCAGGCTATGGCCAGACTCTGACCATATGAGGATAATGTCAGGCTATGGCCAGACTCTGACCATATGAGGATAATGTCAGGCTATGGCCAGACTCTGACCATATGAGGATAATGTCAGGCTATGGCCAGACTCTGACCATATGAGGATAATGTCAGGCTATGGCCAGACTCTGACCATATTAGGATAATGTCAGGCTATGGCCAGACTCTGACCCATATGAGGATAATGTCAGGCTATGGCCAGACTCTGACCATATGAGGATAATGTCAGGCTATGGCCAGACTCTGACCATATTAGGAGAATGTCAGGCTATGGCCAGACTCTGACCATATGAGGATAATGTCAGGCTATGGCCAGACTCTGACCATATGAGGATAATGTCAGGCTATGGCCAGACTCTGACCATATGAGGAGAATGTCAGGCTATGGCCAGACTCTGACCATATTAGGAGAATGTCAGGCTATGGCCAGACTCTGACCATATGAGGATAATGTCAGGCTATGGCCAGACTCTGACCATACGAGGATAATGTCAGGCTATGGCCAGACTCTGACCATATGAGGATAATGTCAGGCTATGGCCAGACTCTGACCATATGAGGAGAATGTCAGGCTATGGCCAGACTCTGACCATATTAGGAGAATGTCAGGCTATGGCCAGACTCTGACCATATTAGGAGAATGTCAGGCTATGGCCAGACTCTGACCATATTAGGAGAATGTCAGGCTATGGCCAGACTCTGACCATATTAGGAGGAAGAGATCAGAATAATTTGTTACAGAATAAAAAGGGAGAGTCAGTCAAACATCCTATTTATTTACATGTCAGGGGTGACTGGCAGTACATAATACCTAGGGGAGAGTGGGGTAAGTTGAGCCACCCTGTCCGGCAGTTCATCTGACCCTGTCCCGCAGTTCAACTTACCCTGTCCCTCAGTTCAACTTACCCTGTCCCTCAGTTCAACTTACCCTGTCCCTCAGTCCCTCAGTTCAACTACCCTGTCCCGCAGTTCAACCTACCCTGTCCCTCAGTTCAACTTTCCCTGTCCCTCAGTTCAACTTACCCTGTCCCTCAATTCAACTTACCCTGTCCCTCAGTTCAACTTACCCTGTCCCTCAGTTCAACTTACCCTGTCCCTCAGCTTACCCTGTCCCTCAGTTCAACTTACCCTGTCCCGCAGTTCAACTTACCCTGTCCCTCAGTTCAACTTACCCTGTCCCTCAGTTCAACTTACCCTGTCCCTCAGTTCAACTTACCCTGTCCCTCAGTTCAACTGACCCTGTCCCTCAGTTCAACTTACCCTGTCCCGCAGTTCAACTTACCCTGTCCCTCAGTTCAACTTACCCTGTCCCTCAGTTCAACTTACCCTGTCCCGCAGTTCAACTTACCCTGTCCCGCAGTTCAACTTACCCTGTCCCGCAGTTCAACTTACCCTGTCCCTCAGTTCAACTTACCCTGTCCCGCAGTTCAACTTACCCAACACTTACCCCATAAGCTGTTTTCAAACCTGTCATGTTTACGTGAATTCTGATTATCTACACATCCTGAAATCTATGTAGATAACTTTGTTAGAAACAATACTATATTTCCCTTGATGGAGTGATGCTGAATGTACAAAATGGCTCAACTTACCACTTACCCAACTCTCCACTGCCTCATGCCATACTCCTTCCATGTGTGTGTGCGTCGGTTTGTGCGTGTGGGTTTGTGACCACTCATACAACTGTTTATGAAGCCAAGATGTTCGGGAAAGTTTCTGACATGGGCTACAAGTGAAAATGTCTCAAATCAATGATTTTATTTATACAGTAACACGTGTCAGAAAGGACAACATCTTTCCATGTATAATTTAGGATGAATATATTTCCATATGAATTGTGATCCCTCGTATTTTGACAGTGATTAGACGCAACTGACACATATTGATACACATTCTACACAACATCATATGCGGTGCCGTCACGTTTGATAATGATTGACAGTTTGACATGTAACGTCCTCATGTTCTCTACCCGCACAGTTTAATCCTGACTAAATATGCACACTCTGACATTTCCCAAGTGCCCCGTCATTAAAATGAAGGATGAAATAACTCATGACCTTACATTTAATAATGGTACATCTTTCTCTTGACGCGGGGAGAACATGTGGACTTCACATGAAGATCCGGAGCTCCTCTGATATCTCTATCTGCTTCAGTGGGAAGGTCAACAATAGACCACTAACGCCCAGAAGGAATTAAACCTCACTTTCTTCGTTACAAAACAAAAATAAAATATTCTTTGGAGAAGATAAAGGTTAAACAAAATGAAACAAATTAAAAGTGAGGACAGATGGTGAGAGGGGCCATATAATTTCAGCCCACTAGTGTAGTAGACTATGCATCCCAATATTCTCCTTTCCAGATGTTGGATCAGATTGTGATGGGAAACTTAACCTCCTTCGCCTAATACCATGAGTAGGGCTCTGGGGAAAAACCCAAAGGCTTATAATTGCAGAGCAACTATAGTTGTAGGACACAACTACTGCTGCCCTGCCTATTGCCCATACTGCTGCCCTGCCTATTGTCCTGCCTGCTGCCCTGCCTATTGCCCATACTGCTGCCCTGCCTATTGCCAATACTGCTGCCCTGCCTATTGTCCTGCCTGCTGCCCTGCCTATTGCCCATACTGCTGCCCTTCCTATTGCCCATACTGCTGCCCTGCCTATTGCCCATACTGCTGCCCTTCCTATTGCCCATACTGCTGCCCTGCCTATTGTCCTGCCTGCTGCCCTGCCTATTGCCCATACTGCTGCCCTTCCTATTGCCCATACTGCTGCCCTGCCTATTGCCCATACTGCTGCCCTTCCTATTGCCCTGCCTGCTGCCCTGCCTATTGCCCATACTGCTGCCCTTCCTATTGCCCATACTGCTGCCCTGCCTATTGCCCATACTGCTGCCCTTCCTATTGCCCATACTGCTGCCCTGCCTATTGCCCATACTGCTGCCCTTCCTATTGCTCTGCCTATTGCCCATACTGCTGCCCTGCCTATTGCCCATACTGCTATTATATCTTTGGAGGGCCGCAACTCCACTTGTACATTTTCCTCTCCCCCTCTCTCTTTCATTAACTCCCTCTTTTTCTCTCTCTCTGTCGGTCCCTCCACCTCTCCTCCCCGCTCTCTCGCTGCTCTAACTCTCCCTCCCTCTTTCCCTCTGTTAAGACTTTCGGCAATAGGAAACCTTGGCTGCCAAATAAACTGGTTGGAGCCCTCAGAGGCAATGAGACTCCTGAGTGGTTTTCGTCTGAAGGGTGAAGGGTGGACACGTGGGAGGGAGGGGACTGGCACTATGACGTCGGCTCTGGTAGGGGCTGACGCACCCCAGCTGTGCCCTCACCTCCAGAAAGACATAGAGGGCTGTAGGAGTACCACACTCCTTGGTGCTCCAGGCTCTTTACACACACGCTACATGCAGTACATCGCAAGTACACTATACACACACACTCACTTGTGCGCACACATGCACAGTCAGTGCGTTTATTTGTTAAATGCTGGCTCATCCTGGGTTATTAATGAATTGGATGTGTGCTTGAAAATGATGATTTTAAATGACTGGCTTCTCTGAGGAACATTCCAGCCTAGTTGACAGAGAGCTGTCCAACACTTCCTCCACTTCCTGAGTCAGTTGACAGAGAGCTATCCAACACTTCCTCCACTTCCTGAGTCAGTTGACAGAGAGCTATCCAACACTTCCTCCACTTCCTGAGTCAGTTGACAGAGAGCTATCCAACACTTCCTCCACTTCCTGAGTCAGTTGACAGAGAGCTATCCAACACTTCCTCCACTTCCTGAGTCAGTTGACAGAGAGCTGTCCAACACTTCCTCCACTTCCTGAGTCAGTTGACAGAGCGCTATCCAACACTTCCTCCACTTCCTGAGTCAGTTGACAGAGAGCTGTCCAACACTTCCTCCACTTCCTGAGTCAGTTGACAGAGAGCTATCCAACACTTCCTCCACTTCCTGAGTCAGTTGACAGAGAGCTGTCCAACACTTCCTCCACTTCCTGAGTCAGTTGACAGAGAGCTATCCAACACTTCCTCCACTTCCTGAGTCAGTTGACAGAGAGCTATCCAACACTTCCTCCACTTCCTGAGTCAGTTGACAGAGAGCTATCCAACACTTCCTCCACTTCCTGAGTCAGTTGAAAGAGAGCTATCCAACACTTCCTCCACTTCCTGAGTCAGTTGACAGAGAGCTATCCAAGCACTGTTCATGACACAAACTGTTCACACCACTCTTGTTGGTGGAGAGACATTTTTGCAGGTTTAAAGCTCATTTTATGCAAATCTACACATTTTGTCATTGGGTGCAGAGAAAATATTGCCGTTTTAAAGCTCATTTTCTTGCAATTCTATGCATTTTGCCATGTCTAATATGTATTCATGTGATATTTGAGTGATTCAAACATTACAACAATAAATGGGTTAAAAAAAACACTAGCTAATAAAAACTAGCTGGCATGGACTAGTTGATCTGGACATTTCTGACAAGTTATAAATAGCTCTCTGAGGTCTGCAATCATTGACATGACAAGAGGAACTGATGATGTACTACCCAATAAAAAAATTGCACCTTGTGCCTTCTACTATTACAACTTTCAAAAGTAAGTTGAATGCTGGACTGAGTTCCTTTAAAATACAGTATATATATATATATTTATATATATATATATATATATATATTGCGATGCGCCCCACAGTTTGGGAACCACTGACATAGACAACGCTGTGAAAACCTGCTGGCGCTCAGTTTGCTTTCAGTTTCATACACGATGACAGAGAAACAGCGGAAGACTGATCTCATACGCATCATTAGGATTGGGAACATTCAGAATAAATTCACATTCATAATAGATATTCATAATTTCCTTCATCTGCCAATGAAGGACATAGAGTAAATAGTCTGCATGTTTGCCTCAATTAGCATATTTCTCTATAGTCTCCCAATGGACAAACTAAACAGTCAATGTGTGTTTTGAGAAACTGAATGTGACTAATCAAAGAAGGAGGAGCCAGTGAATCAAATCAAATCAAATCAAATCAAATCAAATTTTATTTGTCACATACACATGGTTAGCAGATGTTAATGCGAGTGTAGCGAAATGCTTGTGCTTCTAGTTCCGACAATGCAGTAATAACGAGCAAGTAATCTAACTAACAATTCCAAAAAAAAACTACTGTCTTATACACAGTGTAAGGGGATAAAGAATATGTACATAAGGATATATGAATGAGTGATGGTACAGAGCAGCATAGGCAAGATACAGTAGATGATATCAGTACAGTATATCATATGAGATAAGTATGTAAACCAAGTGGCATAGTTAAAGTGGCTAGTGATACATGTATTACATAAGGATGCAGTCGATGATATAGAGTACAGTATCAACGTATGCATATGAGATGAACAATGTAGGGTAAGTAACATTATATAAGGTAGCATTGTTTAAAGTGGCTAGTGATATATTTACATAATTTCCCATCAATTCCCATGATTAAAGTGGCTGGAGTAGAGTCAGTGTCATTGACAGTGTGTTGGCAGTAGCCACTCAATGTTAGTGGTGGCTGTTTAACAGTCTGATGGCCTTGAGATAGAAGCTGTTTTCAGTCTCTCGGTCCCAGCTTTGATGCACCTGTACTGACCTCGCCTTCTGGATGACAGCGGGGTGAACAGGCAGTGGCTCGGGTGGTTGATGTCCTTGATGATCTTTAGGCCTTCCTGTAGCATCGGGTGGTGTAGGTGTCCTGGAGGGCAGGTAGTTTGCCCCCTGATGCGTTGTGCAGACCTCACTACCCTCTGAGAGCCTTACGGTTGAGGGCGGTGCAGTTGCCATACCAGGCGGTGATACAGCCCGCCAGGATGCTCTCGATTGTGCATCTGTAGAAGTTTGTGAGTGCTTTTGGTGACAAGCCGATTTCTTCAGCCTCCTGAGGTTGAAGAGGCGCTGCTTACGCCTTCCTCACGATGCTGTCTGTGTGAGTGGACCAATTCAGTTTGTCTGTGATGTGTATGCCGAGGAACTTAAAACTTGCTACCCTCTCCACTACTGTTCCATCGATGTGGATGGGGGTAAGTTGAATCTGCTGTTTCCTGAAGTCCACAATCATCTCCTTAGTTTTGTTGACGTTGAGTGTGAGGTTATTTTCCTGACACCACACTCCGAGGGCCCTCACCTCCTCCCTGTAGGCCGTCTCGTCGTTGTTGGTAATCAAGCCTACCACTGTTGTGTCGTCCTGCAAACTTGATGATTGAGTTGGAGGCGTGCATGGCCACGCAGTCAATGTGTGTGAACAGGAGTACAAAGTACAGCATCACTCCAGTGAATCATCAACCAATACAGGTTACATCATTGGTCATTTGGCAAAATAAATCTGCCTTTCAACCTGGGAAACGTGCTTGTTCCACGCTTGGACCTGCCTTCCATTGTCAGCTATGGGTAGTGGCCACGGTCAAGGGACGGCTAGGATCAGAAGGGGTCACCCATGACATCATTGCAAACAGAAACACTAGTTCCTGCATATCCTATGATATAGGAGAGAACAAGATATTCCTTTCTCGTGGTCCGTCACGCGAACCTGCAACCAAAATGACAGAGAGCCATAATCTATGACATCATCATACCTCTGAGTGATGCGTGTGACTTGTGAGTTGATGAATTGATTCAACCATAACTTTTGGTCAGCGCATTCATTGTTGAGGGTGTAGTCTTTAGAGTGTTCTTGCCAGTATAATCAGTGACTCCGGGTCAGAGTGGAGGAGGAAATCCTCCTGGCCATTGTCATGGTGTATTCTGTATGGGAGTAGAAGGCGTTACCCCTCCTGTGGCTAATGGTATGGCCCAGCTCTCAGTGGGCGGAGCAGGGCGTGTGGTCAGCGGATCTGATAGAGAGCATGCTGTTGAGAGATGGATAGGTCCACTGGGGGTGGGAGTGTTGGGGCCCTCATTGGAGAGAGCTTAAAGCTGACAGCACAGCTGGAGGGCTAGCTCCCCCACAGGCCTGGGCCTGTGTTAGAATAGGAGAAAGGGGAGGGGGGGGAGAGACTATGGAAAGACAAGCAGGAGAAGTGTAGACAAAGAAGAGAGTGAGGGATTGAAATAGAGGGAGAAGGGGATAAACGCAGACAAGTGAGGGGTAGGGATAGAACTAACTAGAGGATAGATTCAATCAAAGATCTGCGATATAGTGCAATTGAAATGTAAAGGTCATTTCAGACTGAGCCGACATATTCAGTGTTTACCGTGAATGCCGTCTCTGCAAAACACATACGTCCATACACACAAACACTATACTGACAGAAGCACACATGTACTTAAGCACACACACGCCAACGCCCACACTCCACACCTCCACACAAGGACCAATAAATGTCACTGTTAATATTTAGGCTTAAGTCAGTTGTGTATGTGGAGCTGTAATTTTGAATTACAACAGAACACTATGTTTTTCCAGCTGCAGGTATGACACGCAAAGTGTGTGTGTACAATGTGTGACTGTGTGTTCCTACATAAACTTCCCATCATAACAAAGCAAGGCAGCTCCTGTTCCCACAGGCAATGGATGTAACATCCTAACACATCAATCACTAACCTTGAAGACACTTCCTGGGCGGAGCGTCTTCCTCCTGGGCAGAGCGTCCCCACCACCAAATTATGATTATTTTTCAATGTTTTTATGGGGCAGAATGACAGATGAACAGTATTAAAGCTAATCCCATGCTTTTTTACACATTTTGCCATTAGGATTAGAGAAAATGTTGCTGTTTTAGAGCTCGGGACAATCTCAACTTTTTCCCCACAAATATTTGTCTTAATATTTTAAAAAAATTGAATGATATATTTTGATAGACCAAAGTATCAGCTATCACACTATGTAAAGGTACAACATCTTAATAAAATACAACAATTATTGAATCATCACAACTAATTATAAGGCATTTCATTTGTACAAGTATTGTCCAACAAGTGTTTAAAGGCCTTGATTGTTTAATTTGATTATTCAAATATGTAATTCAAATCTCCAAACTTGTTTTTGTTTTGTTTTATATCACTGTATAATGCTCCAGAGCTAATTTTGTTAGCATTTAGGCATGTTTTTCCCGATTTAGAATGTAAAACAACATTAATATAGCAAACATGAACCCTTAGTTCTAACAGAAAATTCTTCCATTGTTTAAGATTGTTGCAGAACAGTGACCTAACCTAAACTTAACCACACTGCTATCCTTATGCCTAACCCTAACCTTCAATTAAGACCCAAATTATATTTTCTGTTTTCATGAATTTTTACAATATAGCACATTTCTACTTTGTGGCTGTAGTAACTAGTGGAAACCACATTACACCATTGACAAATATGAGTGGGGCGGCGGCCATCTTTAATCTCATAGAACCCCTTATTAAAAACTCCATTACTTCTTCTGATTGGAATGTGACATTCCTGCCAAGAGATTTGGGAGTGCAGACTTGCAGTGTTTGCTATATGGCTATATGTGTGCTTTTGCAAGAGTGCCAATTACATTTGCCGTTTTTGGTTGCATTTACAAGATTTCACATGGATTATTACATCTATGTATGTTTTTCTTCGTTGGACAACAGCTGCATGGCATTCTGTATCATCTTTCATCGCTGAGAGAGAGAGAGACGATGTACATCAGGATCTTAGCTGTGTCAAGGTGTTCAGATGTAGTCACTGCCAGCTGATCCTGCCTTCTCTAATTTGCACCTTGATCATGCGGAAACCCAAACCGTACAGACATGGCTGTTCGCATGAGTGCTGAATGAGAGGTTACCACAATTATCAGGATCAAAGCGTATTACTGTGTTATTATTTTACCTTTATTTAACTAGGCAAGTCAGTTAAGAACAAATTCTTATTTTCAATGATGGGTTAACTGCCTGTTCAGGGGCAGAACGACAGATTTGTACCTTGTCAGCTCGGGGATTTGAACTTGCAACCTTCCGGTTACTAGTCCAACACTCTAACCACTTGGCTACCCTGCCGTAGTTGACCAAATACTTATTTTCCACCATAATTTGCAATTAAATTCTTTAAAAATCCTACAATGTGATTTTCTGGATTTCTTTTCTTCTCATTTTGTCCGTCATAGTTGAAGTGTACCTATGATGAAAATGACAGGCCTCTCATCTTTTTAAGTGGGAGAACTTGCACAATTGCTGGCTGACTAAATACTTTTTTGCCCCACTGTAAAGTGCATATATAGTGTATATATATATATATATAATGTATATATAGTGTATATATGGATAAAAACAGAGGTGTGTATATATAGTGTATATATAGTGTATTTATGGATAAAAACAGAGGTGTGTGTATATATAGTGCATATATAGTGTATATATAGTGTATATATGGATAAAACAGAGGTGTGTATACATAGTGTATATATAGTGTATATATGGATAAACAGGGGTGTGTGTATATATAGTGTATATAGTGTATGGATAAAATCAGAGGTGTGTTTTATAGTGTATATAATGTATATATTGTGTATATATGGATAAAAACAGAGGTGGCACCACAGGTTCAAAAGTGGTGTGGCAAAATTCCTACCGGTCTTTTCTGGAGCCTGGAGTTTTTCCTGATCTCATGACCTGGTCAGGTAAAACTCTGGGTCCTATTTATAGGCTATGACAAAGTATTATGTTTTATTATTGAAGATGGCTTCCCTTTTCATCTGTGCTATGACAATAGGGCTGGGGTTTTTCTTGTCGGGTCATGTGAATTGGAAAAACTCTTCTCGGTCGGTTAGCCTCGGGCGGTAAGCCTCGGTCGGTTAGCCTCGGTCGGTTAGCCGGTCGGTTAGCCACCATAGAGGGGGGGTTATGTGGTGTAGCTTGAGATCATGACTTGGCACGGATTGGGTTAGGGGGAGGTGGGGTGGTCTGTATGGGAGAAGAGTGCATCACGCTCTGGGGAAGGTTCCAGCAGCGAGCCCCTATCTCTGGCTGTCTGGATGGGGACCATCCAATAGTATGGAAAGATTGTATTTCTAGACCTGGTTGGGTTAGTTGGAATGCGAGCTAGCATTCCGGTATTCCACTTTGTGGAATTCTACTTTGTCATTTGGATTTAAAGTAGCAAACAATTTGGTCGTCCTTGGTTACATTCTTGAGCTATGACCTGCTGTGCATCCCATGGGGAGAGCGGCTTAGCATGGGGATCTGGTCATGATTAAAAAACGTCCTTTTAGATTTACAGGAGAGAAAATAAAAAACTACAGAAATGGGTCTCTTTACTCAATTGTAGCACCACCAGTAATAGCACCAAGCACAAGGCTCACATTAATACGAGCATGTGGAATGCATGTAAAGAGCAGCACTTCACAACAACACGCTTTTATAGAAATACATTTAGGTGGGGATCTATCATCATCAAACATTGTATATAGCTTTAGGGGGCATTTAACAGTCATTTAGCATCATTAAATGACTGATTTGGCCATAAAATACTAATAAAACGAAGCACCGGCACCTCTTTCGTTTTTTAAACGTTGGGGTGCGTACCTCATCGAAAAGTGTGCGTTCGGCCTCCCGAGTGGTGCAGTGGTCTAAGGCACTGCAGTGCTAGCTGTCCACCTAGAGATTCTGGGTTCAAGTCCAGGCTCCGTCACAGTCGTTCGCGACCGGGAGACACATGGGGCGGCGCACGATTGGCCCAGCGTCGTCCGGGTTAGGGGAGGGTTTGGCCGGGTAGGGATATCCTTGTCTGATCGCGCACTAGCGACTCCTGTGGTGGGCCGGGCGCAGTTCACGCTGACACGGTCGCCACAGTGTTTCCTCCGACACATTGGTGCGGCTGGCTTCCGGGTTAAGTGGGCAGAGCGGGAGCGAGAGAGAGAGACAGGGAGCGAGAGAGAGAGAGACAGAGAGCGAGAGAGAGACAGGGAGCGAGAGAGAAAGACAGGGAGCGAGAGAGAGACAGGGAGCGAGAGAGAGAGAGCGGGAGCGAGAGAGAGACAGGGAGCAAGAAAGCGGGAGCGAGAGAGAGACAGGGAGCGAGAGACAGGGAGCGAGAGAGAGAGAGCAGGAGCGAGAGACAGGGAGCGAGAGAGAGAGACAGGGAGCGACAGGGGGCGGCGCACGATTGGCCCAGCGTCGTCCGGGTTAGGGGAGGGTTTGGCCGGGTAGGGATATCCTTGTCTGATCGCGCACTAGCGACTCCTGTGGCGGGCCGGGCGCAGTTCACGCTGACACGGTCGCCACAGTGTTTCCTCCGACACATTGGTGCGGCTGGCTTCCGGGTTAAGTGGGCATTGTGTCAAGAAGCAGTGTGGCTTGGTTGGGTTGTGATTCGGTGGACGCACGGCTCTCGACCTTCACCTCTCCCGAGTCCGTACGGGAGTTGCAGCAATGAGACAAGACTGTAACTACCAGTTGGACACCACAAAACTGGGGAGATAAAGGAGTAAAAAGAAGAAGATCAAAATATTAAATAAAATAAATAAGTGTGGTTCGTACCTGTGTACACGTCTATTGACCACGCCATGGAACAGGAAGTCAAATGAAACACTTTGACGTATTGGTTGTGAGTTACGTTCCTCTGCCCATGTGAGTTGTTCCCATTAATGGGATTTCTGTTTTTCCCTTGAACGTTTTGCTGTTCAACACTAAGACTGATAAATCGGATAAATTTGAGCTTTATATTATTTTTCACGAGACATTTTTCTCGTCACAAATAAACACTGACTGCCGCCCGACATATGAGACAAATGGGTCTGACAAAAATGTCAATAAATGCTTGAGACAGGGAGCGCGAGAGAGAGAGAGGGAGCGAGAGAGAAAGAGGGAGTGAGAGAGAGAGAGCGGGAGCGAGGGAGCGAGAGAGAGGGAGCGAGAGAGTGGGAGCGAGAGAGAGACAGGGAGCGAGAGAGACAGGGAGCGAGAGAGAGGGAGCGAGAGAGAGAGAGAGGGAGCGAGAGAGAGAGGGAGCGAGAGAGAGAGAGGGAGTGAGAGAGACAGGGAGCAAGAGAGAGAGAGAGGGAGCGAGAGAGAGAGAGAGGAGAGCGAGAGAGAGGGAGAGAGAGGAGAGCGAGAGAGAGAGGGGAGCGAGAGAGACAGCGAGAGAGACAGAGCGAGAGAGAGAGGGAGCGAGAGAGAGGGAGCGAGAGAGAGAGGGAGCGAGAGAGAGAGGGAGCGGAGAGGAGGGAGAGAGGGAGCGAGAGAGTGGGAGCGAGAGAGGGAGCGAGAGAGAGAGAGAGAGAGGGAGCGAGAGAGAGAGAGAGGGAGCGAGAGAGAGAGAGGGAGCGAGAGAGAGAGAGGGAGCGAGAGAGAGAGGGAGCGAGAGAGAGAGAGAGGGAGCGAGAGAGAGAGAGGGAGCGAGAGAGAGAGAGGGAGCGAGAGAGTGGGAGCGAGAGAGAGAGAGGGAGCGAGAGAGTGGGAGCGAGAGAGAGACAGGGAGCGAGAGAGAGAGAGGGAGCGAGAGAGAGGGAGCGACAGAGAGAGAGGGAGCGAGAGAGAGAGAGAGAGAGGGAGCGAGAGAGAGACAGGGAGCGAGAGAGACAGGGAGCGAGAGACAGAGAGAGAGGGAGCGAGAGAGAGAGAGAGAGAGAGGGAGCGAGAGAGAGACAGGGTGCGAGAGAGACAGGGAGCGAGAGAGAGAGAGAGGAAGCGAGAGAGAGCGAGGGAGCGAGAGAGAGAGAGAGGGAGGAGAGCGAGAGACAGGGAGCGAGAGAGAGAGAGAGAGGGAGCGAGAGAGAGAGAGAGGGAGCGAGAGAGAGAGAGGGAGCGAGAGACAGGGAGCGAGAGAGAGGGAGCGATAGAGTGGGAGCGAGAGAGAGACAGGGAGCGAGAGACAGGGAGCGAGAGAGAGAGAGGGAGCGAGAGAGAGAGCGGGAGCGAGAGAGTGGGAGTGAGAGCGGGAGCGGGAGCGAGAGAGACAGGGAGCGAGAGAGAGACAGGGAGCGAGAGACAGGAGCGAGAGACAGGGAGTGAGAGAGAGAGCGGGAGTGAGAGAGAGGGAGTGAGAGCGGGAGCGAGAGAGACAGGGAGCGAGAGAGAGGAGTGAGAGACAGGGAGCGAGAGAGAGAGCGGGAGTGAGAGAGAGAGCGGGAGCAGGAGCGAGAGAGAGACAGGGAGCGAGAGAGGGAGCGAGAGAGAGACAGGGAGCGAGAGAGCGGGAGCGAGAGAGAGACAGGGAGCGAGAGACAGGGAGCGAGAGACAGGGAGCGAGAGAGAGAGACAGGGAGCGAGAGAGAGACAGGGAGCGAGAGAGAAAGACAGGGAGCGAGAGAGAGAGACAGGGAGCGCGAAAGAGAGAGCGGGAGCGAGAGACAGGGAGCGAGAGAGAGACAGGGAGCGAGAGACAGGGAGCGAGGGAGAGAGAGCGGGAGTGAGAGAGCGGGAGCGAGAGAGAGACAGGGAGCGAGAGAGTGGGAGCGAGAGAGCGGGAGCGAGAGAGAGACAGGGAGCGAGAGACAGGGAGCGAGAGAGAGAGAGCGGGAGCGAGAGAGCGGGAGCGAGAGACAGGGAACGAGAGAGCGGGAGCGAGAGAGAGACAGGGAGCGAGAGAGAGAGGGAGCGAGAGAGAGAGACAGGGAGCGCGAGAGCGGGAGCGAGAGAGAGACAGGGAGCGAGAGAGAAAGACAGGGAGCGAGAGAGCAGGGAGCGAGAGAGTGGGAGCGAGAGAGCAGGAGCGAGAGACAGGGAGCGAGAGACAGGGAGCGAGAGAGTGGGAGCGAGAGAGAGACAGGGAGCGAGAGACAGGAGCGAGAGAGAGAGCGGGAGTGAGAGCGGGAGTGAGAGAGAGAGCGGGAGCGAGAGAGTGGGAGCGAGAGAGAGAGACAGGGAGCGAGAGACAGGGAGCGAGAGAGAGAGAGAGGGAGTGAGAGAGTGGGAGCGAGAGAGAGACAGGGAGCGAGAGACAGGGAGCGAGAGAGAGAGAGAGGGAGTGAGAGAGCGGGAGTGAGAGAGCGGGAGCGAGAGAGAGACAGGGAGCGAGAGAGAGAGAGCGGGAGTGAGAGAGCGGGAGCGAGAGAGAGACAGGGAGCGAGAGAGCGGGAGCGAGAGAGAGACAGGGAGCGAGAGACAGGGAGCGAGAGACAGGGAGCGAGAGAGAGAGAGCAGGAGCGAGAGACAGGGAGCGAGAGAGAGAGAGACAGGGAGCGAGAGAGAGAGACAGGGAGCGAGAGAGAGAGACAGGGAGAGAGAGAGCGGGAGCGAGAGAGAGACAGGGAGCGAGAGAGAAAGACAGGGAGCGAGAGAGAGAGACAGGGAGCGAGAGAGAGAGACTGGGAGCGCGAAAGAGCGAGCGGGAGCGAGAGAGAGCGGGAGCGAGAGACAGGGAGCGAGAGAGAGAGACAGGGAGCAAGAGAGAGAGACAGGGAGTGAGTGAGAGAGACATGGAAGTACAGAGAGAGAAAGATGGTGAGAAAGACAAGAGGTGGAATGAGACAAATGAGAGAATGAGAAAAACAGATCTGCGTCAAGTTATTTTATTTTGTTAGCTAATTTGTTTTACATTCAGGTTTACCTGGTGCCAGACTAGACAGAACTAATGGGGAGAACATAGATTGTTCTAAAGTTCAGACGGACTGTACTCATGAAACAGAGTAAATCTCAGTTGACTATCCAATATAAATCCTACATTTTGTTTTCATTTTCTTGCAACACTACAATCAACAGCTAATATAATATAACTATTAATCTTTTTTCTTTTTCTTTAGCCCAAATATATGGTGCTGTCTACAAAGATTCATTCTATATTTATTTTCTCTTTGCCTAAATGTCAGAAATCTAATAAAAATCTTAAGGTCACAGAAGTTCAAGCATGCAATCAAAATCTAGAAAAATAAACATTATTTAACGGCCCTAACTCCTAGTCTTGAGGTCATAGGTGCTGGGTCTGACAGTAGTTATTAAAGTGGGTTGTTTCCTTAAAGCCTTCTCTCTGAGGCAAATATAGGTCCATTTGTCCATTGAGTTCATGTAATATCCATTAAAGTCTTCAAATCATTGAGCAGGACAATCTTTAAAGACCGCTCGTGTGTCAATCCCTGAGATCTGACCATCTAAACGTCTTTCACAACAAAAAGGCACAGCAATAAATAAAAAGACTAGTCCTCCACCTTTCTTTCAGTCCTTCAGCTTCCTCTTCTTCACTTTCTTCTTCCGTCTCTTCTTGGCCAGGTTGTTGGTAAGGAGGTTAGTCTCTCTATCATCTTCATCCTCTTTGTACCAGGGTCCCCACACCCCTCCGTTGAAGTTAGGATTGGAGCGGGAGTCTTTAGCCGGGTAGCGCACCGGGATGGCCGTCCTATTGTACTGTGCTAGCCGCATTAGCATCTTCTTCACTATGTGTGGGTAGCGTAGAGACAGGTCCACTCTCTCGTAGGGATCGGCTATGATGTTGAACAGCCAGACGGACTTCCCCTGGTCCCAGCGGACATATTCGTTATGCCAGCGGTTGGTCAGAAGCAGATTGGAGAAGGTCTGCGGAGGGACCCAGTCGCTGTAGCCAGGCACCCCCGTGAGAAGCTTCCAGTGGCCCACCCGGAGGGCGGCTCGGATGGCCGTATTCCAGAGGCCATAGCCAGCCTTCCATGAGCCGTTCTTTGCCTTGGTGTAGATCGGGTCGATGTTGTGCAGAATGTCGTGGCGGGGGGACTGGCGGCCCTCGCTAATAGCCTCCCACACGTCGTAGCCATCCAGGTTGAGATCTTCGTCCAGGGTCCCCTCCCCCAGGGACACCAGGGTGGGGAACCAGTCCGTGATGTGGATCAATGCCCGGCATCGGGTCCCCTTGTTCAGTAGCAGGGGACTGTGAACGAAGCCTACGGCCCGGATTCCCCCCTCCCAGTAGGTGGCCTTGCTCCCCCTGAGAGGCCAGTTGTTGCCCCCGGCCATGGGCTGACCCCCGTTGTCTGATGAGTACACTATCACTGTATTGTCGTAGAAACCGTAACGCTTCAGTGCCAGCGTGAGGTTGTGGACGGCCTCGTCCAGGCAGGACACCATGGCGGCGTACTTGCGACGATGTAAGTTAGGGATGGACTTGTAGCGCTCCAAGTAGCGAGCGGGCACCTGTAGCGGGGAATGGACTGCCTGAAAGGCCAAGTAGAGGAATAAGGGTTTCTGGGGGTTATGGTGTGCCAGGATGTCCACAGCTTTTTGGGTGAACATCAAGGTTGAGTATCGGCCCCGATCCTGTTCCCAGGCTGCCTCCTCCCCTTCGTACAGGTCATAGCCACACATGCCGGGACCGTCACATTTATAGTGGCTGTAGTAGTCACCACTACCCAAAAGGGACCCAAAGAATGTGTCGAAGCCGCGCTGAGTGGGCATGCAGCCACGCTTGTAGAAGCCCAGGTGCCACTTGCCCACCATATGGGTGGCGTAGCCTGCCTGCCGGAGCTTTTGGGGTAGTGTGACATTCTCCAGGGGCAGGCAGTTGGCCTGGGTGGGCCTGATGACCGAGTGCTGGAGGCCCGTGTGGATCTGGTACCTGCATGTGACACAGAGAAAAGAAAGGCTGTTAGTCAATCAACCAGTCAACCAATCGACCAAGCAAATCTTATCTATGACCTTTGCTACAAAGTACACCTCTAAAGAGAAGGCCATGGTGACCGTGTCTAGGAAACATAGCTAGTTTGGATAAACATTGTGAAGAACCAGAGTGCAGAGGGAGAGACCATCCTCATCTGGCCAGTCAGAGTATCCAAAACCAGTCATACATCAAATAAAGTGTTTTCTAACATTTACAGTTAAATATAATATAGTTGGATGCAGTATTGTGGTATGACAGGTCCAGACATGTGTCTGCCATGATTCTACCATGGTGTTTGGATTTGTCCTTCCTCACTATCTGACATACACCCGTTAGCTTGGCTTCCTAAACCTCGAATCCTTGGAATTCTATGCTTGAATTGTATAATTCTATGGTATATGATGTGCACAGAAATAGTTCCAGATAGGTATAGGCTATACTAGAAAGATACTTTTCATACAATTTGAATATGATACGGTATGATTTCCAAATAAACCAAACAGTCTGCCAAGGTTCTGGTAATAAATTGACAATTCATCCAGTTTACGTTTCTAAAACGTCAGATTAGGTCGTTTCTTTCACTCGACAATGAATCCTTTCACAGACATTTTAAATGCAATGAGACGGGACAGAATCAGCGTTGTATTACACACAGTACGCATTATTCAACCTAATTCTATTTGCAATGGACTTAATCCAAAGCCAACAGGTATAGACTGACAGCTGAGCGAGTTTGACAGGAGATGTCCAAGAGCAATATGCCAGAGGATGAAGTCATTGTAGTGGTGAAATGACTTAACAGCTACAATTACCCCTAGACTGACTTCATCATTGTCTGACTCTCCTCCTATCAGTCAGAGAATCCCTTTTTTCTCTCCCTTCCTCCTTTGCTTTCCCTTCCCCCCCTTCTCACTCATCCCTCTTTCTCTGCTGTGGCCAGTGGCAAAAAGGAACCATCCCTCACCGGGGAAATGACATAACTGGTCGGTGTGCACGTTGAAAAAGGAGGCTTCGTTTGGAGGGTGGTCTGGCGAACCAGGGCTTTCTTAGCCGCATCTGAAATGATTTCAAACGTATCCACAGCACCAAAACACTCCCTTTATTCACACTTGGACACAGTTCTATTCAAGTCTTTGCATGTCATTTTAGCAAACTGTATCTTGGAAGTGCAAATACTGTAGTCTACTTACTGCAGTAACATCTTGCCCTTGACTTGAACTTTAATAGCAGATAGCATTACTCTATGTGTGTAAGGGAAACTGGCCATTAAATCCCTGGAACACATTTAGTTTTGTTGATGAAACATTGGAGTGTTCTTAGTGGTTTAGATTTAATTGGTTGTTCCCCTAGGTAATTCACTTAACATTTTCACACAGCATTAAACTGTCACACAGATGTTGACCAGGCTTTGCAAAATGACATTAGGTGTGTGTGTGGTTTGCGAGCTGTATGTGTGTGCACGTTAGTGTGCGTATGCCTGCGTGTGTGTTTGCATGCTAAATGACAGAACAGGGATTAGCTAATGGACATCAGAAAAAAGTGGGGTTGAGGATAATGGTGTAGTCTCTGTATTTGTATTTGTTAAGGATCCCCATTAGTTCCTACCAAGGCAGCAGCTACTCTTCCTGGGGTTTATTATGGATCCCCATTAGTTCCTGACAAGGCAGCAGCTACTCTTCCTGGGGTTTATTATGGATCCCCATTAGTTCCTGTCAAGGCAGCAGCTACTCTTCCTGGGGTTTATTATGGATCCCCATTAGCTGTTGCCAAGGCAGCAGCTACTCTTCCTGGGGTTTATTAAGGATCCCCATTAGTTCCTACCAAGGCAGCAGCTACTCTTCCTGGGGTTTATTATGGATCCCCATTAGTTCCTGTCAAGGCAGCAGCTACTCTTCCTGGGGTTTATTATGGATCCCCATTAGCTGTTGCCAAGGCAGCAGCTACTCTTCCTGGGGTTTATTATGGATCCCCATTAGTTCCTGTCAAGGCAGCAGCTACTCTTCCTGTGGTTTATTATGGATCCCCATTAGCTGTTGCCAAGGCAGCAGCTACTCTTCCTGAGGTTTATTATGGATCCCCATTAGCTGTTGCCAAGGCAGCAGCTACTCTTCCTGGGGTTTATTATGGATCCCCATTAGTTCCTGTCAAGGCAGCAGCTACTCTTCCTGGGGTTTATTATGGATCCCCATTAGTTCCTGCCAAGGCAGCAGCTACTCTTCCTGGGGTTTATTATGGATCCCCATTAGTTCCTACCAAGGCAGCAGCTACTCTTCCAGGGATCTGGCAAAATGAAGGCAGTTATACCATTTTTAAAACATTACAATACATTCATAACAGATTTCACAACACACTAAGTGCGTGCCCTCAAGCCAATACTCCACTACCACATATCTACAACACAAAATCTATGTGTACGTGTGTATAGTGTGTATGTTATTATGTGTGTTTGTGTTGCTTCAGAGTCCCCGCTGTTCCACAAGGTGTAACTCCATACAGTACAGTATACTATGCCTCAGGAGTCAGTCAGGTGGGAGGACTGTCTGTCTCAGTGAACAACTGAACACATGGAGCACCTCCTCCTCCACCTCTCCTCCTCCACCTCCACCTCTCCTTCTCCTCCACCTCCACCTCTCTTCCACCTCTCCTTCTCCTCCACCTCTCCTCCTCCTCTCCTCTACCTCTCCTTTACCTCTCCTCCACCTCTCTTTCTACACCACCTCTCCTCCTCCTCTCCTCTACCTCTCATTCTCCTCCTCCTCTCCTCCACTTCCTCCTCCATCTCTCCTCCTCCACCACTCCTCCTCCTTCTCCTCCTCCTCCTCCTCTCCCACACCTCTTTTTCTCCTCCACTTCCTCCTCCACCTCTCCTCATCCTCTCCTCCACCTTTCCTCCTCCTTCTCCTCCATCTCTCCTTCTCCTTTACCTCCTTCTCCACCTCTCCTCCTCCTCCTCTCCTCCACCTCTCCTTCTCAACCTCTCCTCTTCCTCCACCTCTCCTCCACCTCTCCTTCTCCTCCACCTCTCCTTCTCCTCTCCTCCACCACTCCTCTCCTCGCCTCCACCTCCTTCTCCACCTCTCCTCCCCCTCCTCTCCTCCACCTCTCCATCCACCTCTCTTTCTCCTCCTCATCTCCTCCTCCTCCACTCCACCTCTCCTCCACCACCTCCTCCTCCACCTCTCCTTCTCCTCTCCTCCACCTCCTTCCCCACCTCTCCTCTCCTCCTCCACCTCCTCTCCTCTCCTCTCCTCCACCTCTCCTTCTCCTCCTCCTCCTCCTCTCCTCCACCAACTTCTCTTCCCCCTCCACCTCTCCTCCTCCTATCCTCTACCTCCTCCTCCACCTCTCCTTCTCCTCCTAAACCGCTGTGTGGCAGACCGTTAACAACACACTTGGTAGCAGTGTTGCTGTTTGTTCCCATGTCCTTAAGAGTGGAGTGTAATTACAGTACATTCAACAAGCAGAGATAGGGACATTATACCCAACATAGTGTACCCAACATAGTATACCCATCACCCGTCATTTAAACCCCAAGATCCTCAGGGGCTCTATTTTAACAAACCTATCACAATGAGAAATATAAACCCTGGTGGTAGCACTTTTGGTCCTGGGGTTTGTGCGAAATATTTTCATGATTTTCATTGACATTATTATGAGCTCAATAGCTGCCGGTAGTGTGAAAAGAGCTGGGTTTTGATAAATAAACAAGTTGTAGGTGTGATGAGGGCTTGGCCCCTCACGGGTCAATTAAGGCGTTCCATTGTTTAATAAGACATGCGTTTGTCTCAAGTTTTGTCGGTTATTGACGGTCTTTGAAATGTCATCATCTCCAATTCGTCTGGGGCCACAGAATATTCTGGTCCTAGTCCATTGTGGATCGATACTACAGTTTATTAAATAGCAGAGGCTAACGACTGATAGCGAAATACACACCAATCATCATTTTTTCTCCAAATGTTATTACTGGTGGTGCAATCTGCTCATAGTTGTAATATACAGTATACAGTGGGGCAAAAAAGTATTTAGTCAGCCACCAATTGTGCAAGTTCTCCCACTTAAAAAGATGAGAGACGCCTGTAATGTTCATTATAGGTACACTTCAACTATGACAGACAAAATGAGAAAAAAAATCCAGAAAATCACATTGTAGGATTTTTAATTAATTTATTTGCAAATTATGGTGGAAAATAAGTATTTGGTCAATAACAAAAGTTTATCTCAATACTTTGTTATATGCCCTTTGTTGGCAATGACAGAGGTCAAACGTTTTCTGTAAGTCTTCATAAGGTTTTCACACACTCTTGCTGGTATTTTGGCCCATTCCTCCATGCAGATCTCCTCTAGAGCAGTGATGTTTTGGGGCTGTTGCTGGGCAACACGGACTTTAAACTCCCTCCAAAGATTTTCTATGGGGTTGAGATCTGGAGACTGGCTAGGCCACTCCAGGACCTTGAAATGCTTCTTACGAAGCCACTCCTTCGTTGCCCGGGCTGTGTGTTTGGGATCATTGTCATGCTGAAAGACCCAGCCACGTTTCATCTTCAATGCCCTTGCTGATGGAAGGAGGTTTTCACTCAAAATCTCACGATACATGGCCCCATCCATTCTTTCCTTTACACGGATCAGTCGTCCTGGTCCCTTTGCAGAAAAACAGCCACAAAGCATGTGGTTTCCACCTCCATGCTTCACAGTAGGTATGGTGTTCTTTGGATGCAACTCAGCATTCTTTGTCCTCCAAATACGATGAGTTGAGATTTTACCAAATAGTTATATTTTGGTTTCATCTGACCATATGACATTCTCCCAATCTTCTTCTGGATCATCCAAATGCTCTCTAGCAAACTTCAGACGGGCCTGGACATGTACTGGCTTAAGCAGGGGGACATGTCTGGCACTGCAGGATTTGAGTCCCTGGCGACGTAGTGTGTTACTGATGGTAGGCTTTGTTACTTTGGTCCCAGCTCTCTGCAGGTCATTCACTAGGTCCCCCCGTGTGGTTCTGGGATTTTTGCTCACCGTTCTTGTGATAATTTTGACCCCACGGGGTGAGATCTTGCGTGGAGCCCCAGTTCGAGGGAGATTATCAGTGGTCTCGTATGTCTTCCATTTCCTAATAATTGCTCCCACAGTTGATTTCTTCAAACCAAGCTGCTTACCTATTGCAGATTCAGTCTTCCCAGCCTGGTGCAGGTCTACAATTTTGTTTCTGGTGTCCTTTGACAGCTCTTTGGTCTTGGCCATAGTGGAGTTTGGAGTGTGACTGTTTATAAATTCATAAAAAATCCTACAATGTGATTTTCTGGATTGTTTTCTCTCATTTTGTCTGTCAAGGTTGAAGTGTACCTATGATGAAAATTACAGGCCTCTCTCATATTTTAAAGTGGGAGAACTTGCACAATTGGTGGCTGACTAAATACTTTTTTCCCCCACTGTATATATACATATATATATATTTATTTTCCCCCTCCAAATCTTTTATTTACAATATTCATCCCGTTGCCACACTCTTCTAATTGTGAAACGTGAAAGCATACCTGTGAGAGGGGTCGCCCTGGCATTAGGTTTTTATACAGTACCCAAGACCAATCTGTGAGTTAATTGGACTATTGTAAAAAGAGCTACTGCGTAAATACTGCAATGCAGATTGGATTGAGCCCCATCTCTTCATTTTCTAGGTGATGATTGCACCTTTATTCCCAACACAATGCAGCAATAAATGTGAGTCTACATTTCAAATATTTTCTGCGCCCCATGGGGGATTGGAATTTACACCGCAAGTGGCAATAGATGTCAGGAACTCGGTGCCTTACCGCTGTGAGATAACTGTACAGAGCCTTATCACTGTGAGATAACTGTACAGAGCCTTACCGCTGTGAGATAACTGTACAGAGCCTTATCGCTGTGAGATAACTGTACAGAGCCTTATCGCTGTGAGATAACTGTACAGAGCCTTACCACTGTGAGATAACTGTACAGAGCCTTATCGCTGTGAGATAACTGTACAGAGCCTTACTGCTGTGAGATAACTGTACAGAGCCTTACCGCTGTGAGATAACTGTACAGAGCCTTACCACTGTGAGATAACTGTACAGAGCCTTACCACTGCGAGATAACTGTACAGAGCCTTATCACTGTGAGATAACTGTACAGAGCCTTATCGCTGTGAGATAACTGTACAGAGCCTTATCACTGTGAGAACTGTACAGAGCCTTATCGCTGTGAGATAACTGTACAGAGCCTTATCACTGTGAGATAACTGTACAGAGCCTTATCGCTGTGAGATAACTGTACAGAGCCTTATCACTGTGAGAACTGTACAGAGCCTTATCGCTGTGAGATGACTGTACAGAGCATTATCACTGTGAGATAACTGTACAGAGCCTTATCACTGTGAGATAACTGTACAGAGCCTTATCACTGTGAGAACTGTACAGAGCCTTATCGCTGTGAGATAACTGTACAGAGCCTTATCGCTGTGAGATAACTGTACAGAGCCTTATCGCTGTGAGATAACTGTACAGAGCCTTATCACTGTGAGAACTGTACAGAGCCTTATCACTGTGAGATAACTGTACAGAGCCTTATCGCTGTGAGATAACTGTACAGAGCCTTATCACTGTGAGATAACTGTACAGAGCCTTACCGCTGTGAGATAACTGTACAGAGCCTTATCGCTGTGAGATAACTGTACAGAGCCTTACCACTGTGAGATAACTGTACAGAGCCTTATCACTGTGAGATAACTGTACAGAGCCTTATCACTGTGAGAACTGTACAGAGCCTTATCACTGTGAGATAACTGTACAGAGCCTTATCACTGTGAGATAACTGTACAGAGCCTTATCACTGTGAGAACTGTACAGAGCCTTATCACTGTGAGATAACTGTACAGAGCCTTATCACTGTGAGAACTGTACAGAGCCTTATCACTGTGAGATAACTGTACAGAGCCTTATCACTGTGAGATAACTGTACAGAGCCTTATCACTGTGAGAACTGTACAGAGCCTTACCGCTGTGAGATAACTGTACGGAGCCTTATCGCTGTGAGATAACTGTACAGAGCCTTACCGCTGTGAGATAACTGTACAGAGCCTTATCACTGTGAGAACTGTACAGAGCCTTATCGCTGTGAGATAACTGTACAGAGCCTTATCGCTGTGAGATAACTGTACAGAGCCTTACCGCTGTGAGATAACTGTACAGAGCCTTATCGCTGTGAGATAACTGTACAGAGCCTTATCGCTGTGAGATAACTGTACAGAGCCTTACCGCTGTGAGATAACTGTACAGAGCCTTATCACTGTGAGAACTGTACAGAGCCTTATCGCTGTGAGAACTGTACAGAGCCTTATCACTGTGAGATAACTGTACAGAGCCTTATCACTGTGAGAACTGTACAGAGCCATATTTGCTCGTGATGCACATCATTTTATTATCAGAGCTTACCACTGGACTTCTGGTAAGTATGCTTTAGTGAGAAAGTGTTGTTGGGATCAGGTACAACTATGTTTACCCCTCCCAAAATGAATAACTTCCTTCACCCACAACTTCTCACATGAAGGCATACATTTTTTTTAAGTGGTTGGGGAAAGGCTGAAATTGGGGTTGGGAACAAATTGGGAACAAAAAAGCACATATGTCTTGTTCCATGTGCATATGGTTACTGTGCGTCACGGCTGGATAGGCAGCGCTTCTTCTGTCAAAATCCATGTCGTAGCCAACCAGTTACCGCTAAAACCAGCTTTCGGTTGGTCTTAAATATCCCCACCAGAGCATACTGAAATTGCCACTTCGGCACACGTTTTTGAAAGGACATACCTCAGATATTGCCTCCCCACCTCAGCACAAGCCAGCTCATATAAAACGGGTAAATTACCAATCCTGGCTCTAGGGTTGGAAAATAGAAGAGTGACGGCTTTACCAGGTCAAAATCACTAACGACTGTGCTTTTGACAATTACGCTGGCTTCACGCCAGCCACAAACAGAGCGTCTAGTGTCTTTTTAAAGGAAAGGAGCTGTATGTTGAAGAAGACACTGTGGAAGGAGCTGTATGTTGAAGAAGACACTGTGGAAGCATCTGTGTTAAGTACATCTGAATGGGTCCTGAGATTCTCAACACTGGCAAATAACAAATGGAGACCTTAAAAATGATATATACATTTTTAAATATAACATTTAAGATATTGATATATCAGAATTCATCTTTAAAGTCGAAACCGTGAGGATAGAATTAATGTTCACCATCCATAAGGGCACAGAGAGGAATCCATACTGGCACCAGAGAGGAATCCATACTGGCACCAGAGAGGAATCCATACTGGCACCAGAGAGGAATCCATACTGGCACCAGAGAGGAATCCATACTGGCACCAGAGAGGAATCCATACTGGCACCAGAGAGGAATCCATACTGGCACCAGAGAGGAATCCATACTGGTACCAGAGAGGAATCCATACTGGCACCAGAGAGGAATCCATAGGGGCACCAGAGAGGAATCCATACTGGCACCAGAGCAGAATGCAAACCAGGGAGTGTTGGTTTCATGTGGACCTGGGATGATCTGGGAACCATAGTGTTTGTTGGTTTCATGTGGGCCTGGGATGATCTGGGAACCATAGTGTTTGTTGGTTTCATGTGGACCTGGGATGATCTGGGAACCATAGTGTTTGTTGGTTTCATGTGGGCCTGGGATGATCTGGGAACCAGAGTGTTTGTTGGTTTCATGTGGGCCTGGGATGATCTGGGAACCAGAGTGTTTGTTGGTTTCATGTGGGCCTGGGATGATCTGGGAACCATAGTGTTAGTTGGTTTCATGTGGACCTGGGATGATCTGGGAACCAGAGTGTTTGTTGGTTTCATGTGGGCCTGGGATGATCTGGGAACCATAGTGTTTGTTGGTTTCATGTGGACCTGGGATGATCTGGGAACCAGAGTGTTTGTTGGTTTCATGTGGGCCTGGGATGATCTGGGAACCATAGTGTTTGTTGGTTTCATGTGGGGATGATCTGGGAACCAGAGTGTTTGTTGGTTTCATGTGGGGATGATCTGGGAACCAGAGTGTTTGTTGGTTTCATGTGGACCTGGGATGATCTGGGAACCAGAGTGTTTGTTGGTTTCATGTGGGCCTGGGATGATGGCTTCTCACCAGTTAGTAGTCTGAGCAGGGGACTGTTGCCCACCACTCCACAACAAACACACTCACTGGGGAATAAAGGAAGCATTGTTGTGCTGACTGGATATCATTAGCTGGATCCAATATGTCTACAAAGAACTATTAGATGGATGGGAAAAAGAGAGAGGAGGGGGAACCAACATCTGTCTTAGGGTAGAGACTAGAGAGACTCAATGAAGTGAGCTCTTTGGAGGTCCATAGTGGAACTTGGAGCTGAGCTTGTAGGCTTCGACTACAGCTATAATATATTAATCGACATATGTGGACTTTATCTCAAAGGACTTTACAATGCTATATAGAATGTGCAGAGCAAGCTTTCATAAAAGGCTTTAGTTTCCATCTATAGGCCGTTATCTCTACAGCTCTTTTCACAAGCAATTACACGTTTATATTTATTCTCGTCCTTTGTCGATAAATGTCCATAAAACATTGTTCCTGGAGGTTTTCTGCTCCATTATATTCCCTCTCTGCCAGACATGGACCACTTTGTTTAGATTCTATCGGCGCATATAATCAATATTCCATTCCATCACTTCATTTGTTTTTTTTTTGTCAAGCTTCGTGTTAAAGCCAAGGATTGAAATCTAGGATTGAGAGGAAAGAACAATATCTCCCTGAGGGTATCTTAACTTCCAGATGATCAAGCCCCACAAAATCACAATGGGACACAACTACAAGTGCAGATGCATCCTAGAGCTGTGTGTGTCTGTGTTCATGTGAAAGGGAGGGAGAGGGTGCTTGTGTGAGCAAGAAAGCTTGTGAGTTCATCATATACTCCTAACCCTCCGGAGTCTTGGGCGTTGCTGGTGCTCACATACCAAAAGGTTACTGACTTGTAATGAGAATGTCATGCCATGCATGGAATCTCTGTTTCCTACATAGATCAGTCATCTGAACAGAATATCTTGATGTGGACTGGTACACGGTGGAACTCCAGTAATTCCAAAGTATTCTGGTCTATATCTATCTATACCTATAGGATTTGGGTATTTCAAGGGAATTGTACGGGTCTTTCGTGGTTGAAGAACAGTTCTACTTTCTAGTCTTTTAGGCTCTTAAAAAATATGACTGGAGTCATGAGCATATTCAAGATGTGCCCCACGTCCCCCAGCCGCACCCCATGTTGAATACAGCCCATTTACAAACACCTTTTAACATATTTCATGGCATGAACAGGCCTCTAGGTGTCAAAGGTTGAGGGCTGAAGGCCAGCCAGCTCCACTTTCGATGCCCAACAAGGAGTCATACCAGGCAGTAAAAACCTTTAGCAGTTGTTTCCTACTTTTGCTTCCCTTCCCTGTAATCACACTAGCTGTCTCTTTGGTGTCTTTACACAACCACTGGAGCGCTAGGCCAACAAAACACACACACCATTAAACACAAATCACCAAACACAGAGTCCCACAAGGCACGAGGGGAAACAACTACTAGGCCACCCAGCCTCCGAGTTCTAGGCCTGTACCAGCTTCCAAACCATCACTATCCCCGGGCCCGGGCCCCGGCTGCATGGGCCAAACATGTAACTGTTCCACGTCTTCCCTACATATGGTTCAAATAAGCAGCCTCTCCTCGGCTTTCTAAAGCTTAGAAAATTCAGCCTTGGAGCAGTGTGGCTCTCTGGCTTATTCCCTCCCTCCCCCTCCTCACTTCTATTCACTCAGCCTTCCACTATCTCTCTGACTGACACCGTCCCTTCAATCTATCTCTGCTGCTACCGCCTTGGCACTCCTCTTTAAACTCGATCATACGTTCTCTTCCAGGACTCAAAGTCAAACGTTCAGACCCTACCTAACACATTCTTCATTCCCTTACTCACACGTTGGCCTTGCTTCACTTATCCACAGGTTCACTTCATCAACCAGCCCAGTGTGTATTAGATCTGCAGCCCAGTGTGTATTAGATCTTCAGCCCAGTGGGTATTAGATCTGCAGCCCAGTGTGTATTTGATCTTCAGCCCAGTGTGTATTAGATCTGCAGCCCAGTGTGTATTAGATCTGCAGCCCAGTGTGTATTAGATCTGCAGCCCAGTGTATATTAGATCTGCAGCCCAGTGTGTATTAGATCTGCAGCCCAGTGTGTATTAGATCTGCAGCCCAGTGTATATTAGATCTGCAACCCAGTGTGTATTAGATCTGCAGCCCAGTGTGTATTAGATCTGCAGCCCAGTGTGTATTAGCTCTGCAGCCCAGTGTGTATTAGCTCTGCAACCCAGTGTGTATTAGATCTGCAACCCAGTATGCAGGGATGGAGTGAGTATATGAGGTGAAGGAGAGAGGGAAAAAAGTGAACGGCTCAATGAAGTGACAGGAGGTGGTGAGTGAGAGAAGCAGGGAGGCTGTGGACAGAGTCAGGGACAGGAGGTGGTGAGTGAGAGAAGCAGGGAGACTGTGGACAGAGTCAGGGACAGGAGGTGGGTGAGTGAGAGAAGCAGGGAGGCTGTGGACAGAGTCAGGGACAGGAGGTGGGTGAGTGAGAGAAGCAGGGAGGCTGTGGACAGAGTCAGGGACAGGAGGTGGGTGAGTGAGAGAAGCAGAGAGGCTGTGGACAGAGTCAGGGACAGGAGGTGGGTGAGTAAGAGAAGCAGGGAGACTGTGGACAGAGTCAGGGACAGGAGGTGGGTGAGTGAGAGAAGCAGGGAGACTGTGGACAGAGTCAGGGACAGGAGGTGGGTGAGTGAGAGAAGCAGGGAGGCTGTGGACAGAGTCTGGGACAGAGTCAGGGACAGGAGGTGTGGACAGTGAGTCAAGGGACAGGAGGTGGTGAGGCTGTGGACAGAGTCAGGGACAGGAGGTGGTGAGTGAGAGGAGGGAGTCTGTGGACAGGTCAGGGAGACTGTGGACAGAGTCAGGGACAGGAGGTGGGTGAGTGAGAGAAGCAGGGAGACTGTGGACAGAGTCAGGGACAGGAGGTGGGTGAGTGAGAGAAGCAGGGAGGCTGTGGACAGAGTCAGGGACAGGAGGTGAGTGAGAGAAGCAGGGAGGCTGTGGACAGAGTCAGGGACAGGAGGTGGTGAGTGAGGGAAGCAGGGAGACTGTGGACAGAGTCAGGGACAGGAGGTGGTGAGTGAGAGAAGCAGGGAGTCTGTGGACAGAGTCAGGGACAGGAGGTGGTGAGTGAGAGAAGCAGGGAGACTGTGGACAGAGTCAGGGACAGGAGGTGGAGAGAGAAGCAGGGAGACTGTGGACAGAGTCAGGGACAGGAGGTGAGTGAGAGAAGCAGGGAGGCTGTGGACAGAGTCAGGGACAGGAGGTGAGTGAGAGAAGCAGGGAGGCTGTGGACAGAGTCAGGGACAGGAGGTGGTGAGAGAAGCAGGGAGACTGTGGACAGAGTCAGGGACAGGAGGTGGTGAGTGAGAGAAGCAGGAGGCTGTGGACAGAGTCAGGGACAGGAGGTGGTGAGTGAGAGAAGCAGGGAGGCTGTGGACAGAGTCAGAAACAGGAGGTGGTGAGTGAGAGAAGCAGGGAGGCTGTGGACAGAGTCAGGGACAGGAGGTGGTGAGAGAAGCAGGGAGGCTGTGGACAGAGTCAGGGACAGGAAGTGGTGAGTGAGTGAGAGAAGCAGGGAGGCTGTGGACAGAGTCAGGGACAGGAGGTGGGTGAGTGAGAGAAGCAGGGAGGCTGTGGACAGAGTCAGGGACAGAAGGTGGTGAGTGAGAGAAGCAGGGATGCTGTGGACAGAGTCAGGGACAGGAGGTGGGTGAGTGAGAGAAGCAGGGAGGCTGTGGACAGAGTCAGGGACAGGAGGTGGTGAGAGAAGCAGGTAGGCTGTGGACAGAGTCAGGGACAGGAGGTGGTGAGTGAGAGAAGCAGGGAGGCTGTGGACAGAGTCAGGGACAGGAGGTGGGTGAGAGAAGCAGGGAGGCTGTGGACAGAGTCAGGGACAGGAGGTGGTGAGAGAAGCAGGAGGCTGTGGACAGAGTCAGGGACAGGAGGTGAGTGAGAGAAGCAGGGAGACTGGACAGAGTCAGGGACAGGAGGTGGTGAGTGAGAGAAGCAGGGAGGCTGTGGACAGAGTCAGGGACAGGAGGTGGGTGAGTGAGAGAAGCAGGGAGGCTGTGGACAGAGTCAGGGACAGGAGGTGGGTGAGAGAAGCAGGGAGGCTGGGGACAGAGTCAGGGACAGGAGGTGGGTGAGAGAAGCAGGGAGACTGTGGACAGAGTCAGAATAGGGTCTGGAGAAAAGGAAGATGAGACTTCACTGGGGTCAGAGGTAAAAGGGGTACAAGTAGCTCTGTGCAAATAAACTACGACTCTGCCTGAGGTTTGATAGTTACAACTTACAGCGCCTCGACACTCTAAGAGAACACAGTGCTTGGTTTTACAAAGCTGCTCTTAAAAGTTGGTTGCTATCCACATTGGCAATCTCCTCCACGCGACCCAGAAGGCACCAGGGGGGCATTCCTAATTATTTGTTTGTTGACTGACAGCGGTTCATCAGAGATGTGGGCCTTTGATAGCAACATTTAATTTAGCTTTATGTCGATGCCTCCTGCTTGGCAGGTAGTCAAGAGTGACCGCTGAGTTGTCCCCGTGGGAAGCAGGGAGTGAGGGAGTGAAAGAGAGATAGAGAGGGGGATGGAGTGAGAGAGAGAGGGGGGAGTGAGAGAGAGAGAGAGAGAGAGAGGGAGGGAGTGAGAGACAGAGAGAGAGGGGGAGGGAGAGAGAGAGAGAGAGAGAGGGGGAGGGAGAGAGAGAGAGAGAGAGAGAGGAGAGAGGGGAGGGAGAGAGAGAGAGAGAGAGGGGGGAGGGAGAGAGAGACAGAGGGGGAGGGAGTGAGAGAGAGAGAGGGGGGAGGGAGTGAGAGAGAGGGGGAGTGAGAGGTAGAGAGAGATGGGGGAGGGAGGGAGTGAGAGGTAGAGAGGGGGAGGGAGTAAAAGAGAGAGAGGGGAGGGAGTGAGAGAGAGAGGGGGAGGGAGTGAGAGGTAGAGGGGGAGGGAGTGAGAGAGAGAGAGGGGGGGAGTGAGAGAGAGAGAGAGGGGGGAGGGAGTGAGAGAGAGAGGGGGGAGGGAGTGAGAGAGAGAGAGGGGAGGGAGTGAAAGAGAGAGAGTGGGAGGGAGTGTATGTTTCAGTAGATGGAGGAGGAAAGGTCTTCTGGCTTCCTTTACAATCGTTTTTATTAGGCTGGCCACGTACAAATCGATATTAAAGGAGTGTGTGGATGTCCATGTGGAGTTATACAGATAGAGGATCTTAATTTGAACCACTTTGCTACAGCAGGAACATAATCCTGTAGCAACAGGAAATGTGAATTATTATGCGGATTGTAATTAATGACATTTTTTGTTGGGATTGAACTTTTTTCATAATGTAAAAATAAAGTCTGAAATTTCGAAATGGAAATGACAAACTTCAGAAGCCTTTTTTAAACCTCACATTTCTTATTTACAATGACGGCCTACCCCAGACGATGCTGGGCCAATCGTGCACCACCTTATGGGACTCCCAATCACGGCCGGATATGATACAGCCTGGATTCGAACCAGGGACTGCAGTGATGCCTCTTGCCGTACACCGCTGCGACACTCAGGACGTTCAACAGCAACAGGGTGATAAAGTTACAATTCTACATCTGTGCGAAGTTTCCAAAGTTTGGACAAAGAGAATTAGGTGTGTTTTCTGAATGCCTTATTCCACACCCGTGCTCTAAAAACCTGCGACAGAGGACACACGTCTGCTCTGTCTGGACACGTCTGTTGTCGTCTCCCAAGCTGTTAAACACTCAATCTTTGACACGGACAGAAGTGTTGACAAAGTTCCTTTGTCCCAGCCGACCTTGTTTCGCTGAGAAGGTATTTCAGAGAAACTGATCTTCAGCACCACCCATTGTCTTGCCATGTCTCCCGCATTCCGCAGACATAGTCCACATTCTTCAACTTTAAAAGAACAGCAGACCCACTGCCAGACCAATGCAACCTCTGCCTTTTCCTTGGCATAACTCGGTGGACTCTCCGGGAAACCAGTGAATAACTGAGAACAGTGAGAGTTCACAGGGTTTGAAGAGTCAAATTAGCCATTGAACTTGGGAGGAAAACGCTCCACTACAGCCTCCAATCGTCTAATAGGTTGTGGCGCTCGCGTTCAGAGCTGCTGCCGAGAGGTCAGGTACCGTAGCAATCTGTTCTGCAGCTCCTGTCATGGGGGACATTTTAAGTGCTTTACCTCAGCAGCACAATGGGGTTTCACTTGTCTGTCTCCTACTCTTCTCCATTACTGACTCCATAACGTTATCTCAGTCTAGATAACCTGATGAGGTTGACGGAGGTGAAGACTGAAATATGTTTCTTAAAAGGAGCAGGGTCAGTCTTGCATTCTGCTAGCAGGTCACTGGTGTCTGATAAAGAAGGCCCAGAGGGCAGGAGACAGTGGGCACCTGTGTGTGTGAAGGATCAAGCTGGGCTTCTTTCTGGTGTCCAGGTTGAGTGGGACAGAAAACATCCGATCCTGACCATCTCTAACTCTTCTGCACCAGTTGATTCTGGAAAAACCCTTGCTACCCATAGAACACCGTCACAATGATAGCTTCTCTTTTTAGGATCAGTGACCGCAATGATAGTGTGTGGGCATGGTCGTAGGGAGAGGGGGCGCATCGGGGTTGAGCAAGAGGGTTGAGAGAGATTTTGGGATGATTGTGCAGACCGACTCCTGAACTAAAAGCATATTCAATAGAGAGTGCTTCACAGTCCAGAACTATGCTTTATCGGGCTTCATGCAAGGATGTTTCTTCAGCTGGTCTTTCCACTGAAAGGCCTCAACACCAGCTCCTACTATGCAAACACAGGAGATGAAACACACGGTAATCCATTTCTTTCTCACCAGGATAAAGCGCTAACCTCTTCCCTGTAATGGCCAGTCAGTGGCAGTGACATGGGGCATAAGACTGAAGAAATGGCTGATATTCGCTCTACGTGAACCTCATTACCATACATGTCAACGTGCGCCAGGATATCTGGATGTTTACTTGGACCTGTCAGTCATGTTCAGTCCCCTAGCGAGAGTTGAATATTTATGAGGCAAGACAACCTGTACATATAGTGACAGTTGAGAAAAACACATTTAAAATCTATGGCTCTATGGTGTATAAGGGTGGTTTACAATGGGGGAGCAAAACAATCTGTAACGGAATCACTGCAACTATCGGAATACAGTACAATACAGTACAGTAGAGTACAGTAGAGTACAGTACAGTAGAGTACAGTCCAATACAGTACAGTACAATACAGTACAGTCCAATACAGTACAGTAGAGTACAGTCCAATACAGTAGAGTACAGTACAATACAGTACAGTAGAGTACAGTCCAATAAAGTACATTAGAGTACAGTCCAATACAGTAGAGTACAGTCCAATACAGTAGAGTACAGTCCAATACAGTACAGTAGAGTACAGTCCAATACAGTACAGTAGGGTACAGTACAATACAGTACAGTAGAGAACAGTCCAATACAATACAGTAGAGTACAGTACAATACAGTACAGTAGAGTACAGTACAATACAGTACAGTAGAGTACAGTACAATACAGTACAGTACAGTACAATACAGTACAGTAGAGTACAGTCCAATACAATAAAGTAGAGTACAGTAGAGTACAGTCCAATACAGTACAGTAGAGTACAGTCCAATAGAGTACAGTAGAGTACAGTCCAATACAATAAAGTAGAGTACAGTCCAATACAGTACAGTAGAGTACAGTCCAGTACAGTAGAGAACAGTCCAATACAATACAGTAGAGTACAGTCCAGTACAGTAGAGTACAGTCCAATACAGTACAGTAGAGTACAGTCCAATACAGTAGAATACAGTAGTACAGTCCAATACAGTACAGTAGACACAGTCCAATACAGTACAGTAGAGTACAGTCCAGTACAGACTACAGTCCAATACAATACAGTAGAGTACAGTCCAGTACAGTAGAGTACAGTCCAATACAATACAGTAGAGTACAGTCCAATACAGTAGGGTACAGTCCAATACAATACAGTAGACTACAGTCCAGTACAGTAGAGTACAGTCCAATACAATACAGTAGAGTACAGTCCAATACAGTACAGTCCAGTACAGTAGACTACAGTCCAATACAGCACTGTAGAGTACAGTCCAATACAGTACAGTCCAATACAGTACAGTAGAGTACAGTCCAATACAATACAGTAGAGTACAGTCCAATACAGTACAGTAGGGTACAGTACAGTAGAGTACAGTACAATACAGTAATACAGTAGTCCAGTACAGTAGAGTACAGTACAATACAGTACAGTAGAGTACAGTCCAATACAGTACAGTAGAGTACAGTCCAATACAGTACAGTAGAGTACAGTCCAATACAGTACAGTAGAGTACAGTCCAATACAGTACAGTAGAGTACAGTCAATACAGTACAGTAGAGTACAGTCCAATACAGTACAGTAGAGTACAGTCCAATACAGTACAGTAGAGTACAGTAGAGTACAGTCCAATACAGTACAGTAGAGTACAGTCCAATACAGTAGAGTAGAGTACAGTAGAGTACAGTCCAATACAGTACAGTAGAGTACAGTCCAATACAGTAGAGTAGAGTACAGTAGAGTACAGTCCAATACAGTACAGTAGACTACAGTCCAATACAGCACTGTAGAGTACAGTCCAATACAGTACAGTCCAATACAGTACAGTAGAGTACAGTCCAATACAGTACAGTACAGTAGAGTACAGTCCAATACAGTAGAGTAGAGTACAGTAGAGTACAATACAGAACTGTAGAGTACAGCACAATACGGTACAGTAGAGTACAGTCCAATACAGTACTGTAGAGTACAGTAGAGTACAGTCCAATACAGTACAGTAGAGTACAGCACAATACAGAACTGTAGAGTAAAGTCCAATACAGTACAGTAGAGTACAGTCCAATACAGTAGAGTAGAGTACAGTAGAGTACAGTCCAATACAGTACAGTAGAGTACAGTCCAATACAGTAGAGTAGAGTACAGTCCAATAGAGTACAGTAGAGAACAGCACAATACAGTAGAGTACAGTCCAATACAGAACAGTAGAGTACAGTCCAATACAGTAGAGTAGAGTACAGTAGAGTACAGTCCAATACAATACAGTAGAGTACAGTCCAATACAGTACAGTAGAGTACAGCAGAGTACAGTCCAATACAGTACAGTAGACTACAGTCCAATACAGCACAGTAGAGTACAGTCCAATACAGTAGAGTAGAGTAGAGTACAGTCCAATACAGTACAATACAGTAGTACAGTCCAATGCAGTACAGTACAGTAGAGTAATACAGTCAGTCAATACAATACAGTAGAGTACAGTCCAATACATAACAGTAGAGTACAGTCCAATAGAGTACAGTAGAGTACAGTAGAGTACAGTAAAGTAGAGTACAGTCCAATAGAGTAAAGTAGAGTACAGTCCAATAGAGTATAGTAGAGTACAGTAGAGTACAGTCCAATAGAGTACAGTAGAGTACAGTCCAATAGTGTAGTAGAGTACAGTAAAGTACAGTCCAATACAGTACAGTAGAGTACAGCACAATACAGTAGAGTATAGTACAATACCGAACTGTAGAGTACAGCACAATACAGTACAGTAGAGTACAGTAGAGTACAGTAGAGTAGAGTACAGTAGAGTAAAGTCCAATACAGTACAGTAGAGTACAGTCCAATACAGTACAGTATAGTACAGTACAGTATAGTACAGTAGAGTACAGCACAATACAGTACAGTAGAGTACAGTACAATACAGAACAGTAGAGTACAGTCCAACACAGTACAGTAGAGTACAGTCCAATACAGTACAGTAGAGTACAGTAAAATACAGTAGAGTAGAGTAGAGTACAGTCCAACACAGTACAGTAGAGTAAAGTCCAATACAGTACAGTAGAGTACAGTCCAATACAGTACAGTACAGTAGAGTACAGTCCAATACAGTACAGTAGAGTACAGTACAGTAGAGTACAGTCCAATATAGTACAGTACAGTAGAGTAGAGTACAGTCCAATACAGTACAGTAGAGTAAAGTCCAATACAGTACAGTAGAGTACAGTCCAATACAGTACAGTACAGTAGAGTACAGTCCAATATAGTACAGTACAGTAGAGTAGAGTACAGTCCAATACAGTACAGTAGAGTAAAGTCCAATACAGTACAGTAGAGTACAGTCCAATACAGTACAGTACAGTAGAGTACAGTCCAATACAATACAGTAGAGTACAGTCCAATACATAACAGTAGAGTACAGTACAATAGAGTACAGTAGAGTACAGTAGAGTACAGTACAGTAGAGTACAGTCCAATAGAGTACAGTAGAGTACAGTCCAATACAGTACAGTAGGGTACAGTACAATACAGTACAGTAGAGCACAGTCCAATACAGAACTGTACAGTCCAAGACATAACAGTACAGTAGTAGAGTACAGTCCAATACAGTACAGTAGAGTACAGTCCAGTACAGTACAGTACAGTAGAGTACAGTCCAATACAGTACAGTAGAGTACAGTCCAATACAGTACAGTAGAGTACAGTCCAATACAGTACAGTAGTAGAGTACAGTCCAATACAGTACAGTAGAGTACAGTCCAGTACAGTAGAGTACAGTCCAATACAGCACTGTAGAGTAATACAGTAGAGTACAGTCCAATACAGTACAGTAGAGTACAGTCCAGTACAGTAGAGTATAGTCCAATACAATACTGTAGAGTACAGTCCAATACAGTACAGTAGAGTACAGTCCAATACAGTCCAATACAGTACAGTAGAGTATAGTAGAGTACAGTCCAATACAGTACAGTAGAGTACAGTCCAATACAGTAGAGTAGAGTACAGCCCAGTACTGTAGAGTACAGTCCAATACAGTACAGTAGAGTACAGTAATAGTAGAGTACAGTCCAATACAGTACAGTACAGTCCAACACAGTACAGTAGTACAGTCCAATACAGTAGAGTAGAGTACAGTCCAGTACAGTAGAGTATAGTCCAACAGTAGAGAGTACAGTCAATACAATACAGTACAGTAGAGTACAGTCCAATACAGTACAGTAGAGTACAGTCCAATACAGCACTGTAGAGTACAGTCCAATACAGTACAGTAATACAGTATACAGTACAGTAGAGTACAGCAGTCAATACAGTACAGTAGAGTACAGTCCAATACAGTACAGTAGAGTAAGTCAATACAGTACAGTAGAGTACAGTACAGTAGTAGTACAGTACAGTAGAGTACAGTACAATACAGTACAGTAGAGTACAGTCCAATACAGTACAGTAGAGTACAGTACAATACAGTAGAGTAGAGTACAGTAGAGTACAGTCCAATACAGTACAGTAGAGTACAGTCCAATACAGTACAGTAGAGTACAGTCCAATACAGTACAGTAGAGTACAGTCCAATACAGTACAGTAGAGTACAGTAAAATACAGTAGAGTAGAGTAGAGTACAGTCCAATACAGTACAGTAGAGTAGAGTACAGTCCAATACAGTACAGTAGAGTACAGTCCAATAGAGTACAGTAGAGTACAGTAAAATACAGTAGAGTAGAGTAGAGTACAGTCTAATAGAGTACAGTCCAATACAGTACAGTGGAGTACAGTCCAATACAGTAGAGTACAGTAGAGTACAGTACAGTAGAGTACAGTCCAGTACAGTACAGTAGAGAGTACAGTCCAATACAGTACAGTAGAGTACAGTCCAATACAGTACAGTAGAGTAAAGTCCAATACAGTACAGTACAGTAGTACAGTCCAATACAGTACAGTACAGAACAGTAGAGTACAGTCCAATACAATACAGTAGAGTACAGTCCAATACATACAGTAGAGTACAGTCCAATACAGTACAGTAGAGTACAGTAGAATACAGTACAGTAGAGTACAGTCAATACAGTACAGTAGAGTACAGTCCAATACATAACAGTAGAGTACAGTACAATAGAGTACAGTAGAGTACAGTATAGAGTACAGTAGAGTACAGTCCAATACAGTCCAGAACTAGAGTACAGTCCAATACATAACAGTAGAGTACAGTACAGTACAATACAGTAGGGTACAGTACAATAGAGTACAGTCCAATACAGTACAGTAGAGCACAGTCCAATACATAATACAGTACAGTCCAAGACATAACAGTAGAGAGTACAGTCCAATACAGTACAGTAGAGTACAGTCCAATACAGTAATACAGTACAGTAGAGTACAGTCCAGTACAGTAGAGTATAGTCCAATACAATACTGTAGAGTACAGTCCAATACAGTACAGTAGAGTACAGTCCAATACAGCACTGTAGAGTACAGTCCAATACAGTACAGTAGAGTACAGTCCAATACAGTACAGTAGAGTACAGTCCAATACAGTCCAATACAGTACAGTAGAGTATAGTAGAGTACAGTCCAATACAGTACAGTAGAGTACAGTCCAATACAGTCCAATACAGTACAGTAGAGTATAGTAGAGTACAGTCCAATACAGTAGAGTAGAGTACAGTCCAGTACAGTAGAGTATAGTCCAATACAGTACTGTAGAGTACAGTCCAACACAGTACAGTAGAGTACAGTCCAATACAGTAGAGTAGAGTACAGTCCAGTACAGTAGAGTATAGTCCAATACAATACTGTAGAGTACAGTCCAATACAGTACAGTAGAGTACAGTCCAATACAGCACTGTAGAGTACAGTCCAATACAGTACAGTATACTACAGTCCAATACAGAACTGTAGAGTACAGTCCAATACAGTACAGTCCAATACAGTACAGTAGAGTACAGTCCAATGCAGTACAGTAGAGTACAGTAGGGTACAGTCCAATACAGTACAGTAGAGTACAGTCCAATAAGGTACAGTAGAGTACAGTCCAATACAGTAGTGTAGAGTACAGCACAATACAGTACAGTAGAGTACAGTCCAATACAGCACAGTAGAGTACAGTCCAATACAGTACAGTAGAGTACAGTCCAACACAGTACAGTAGAGTACAGTCCAGTACAGTAGAGTACAGTCCAATACAGCACAGTAGAGTACAGTCCAATACAGAACAGTAGAGTACAGCACAATACAGTACAGTAGAGTACAGTCCAATACAGCACAGTAGAGTACAGTCCAATACAGTAGAGTACAGTACAATACAGAACTGTAGAGTACAGTCATACACAGTACAGTAGAGTACAGCACAATACAGTTCAGTAGAGTACAGTCCAATACAGTACAGTAGAGTACAGTCATACACAGTACAGTAGAGTACAGCACAATACAGTAGAGTACAGTACAATACATAACTGTAGAGTACAGTCCAATACAGAACAGTAGAGTACAGTCCAATACAGTAGAGTACAATCCAATACATACAGTAGAGTACAGTCCAATACAGTAATAGTAGAGTACAGTCCAATACAGTAAAGTAGAGTACAGTCCAATACAGTAGATTAGAGTACAGTCCAATACAGTACAGTAGAGTACAGTAAAATACAGTAGGGTACAGTACAATAGAGTACAGTCCAATACATAACAGTAGAGCACAATAGAGTACAGTCCAATACAGTAGAGTAGAGTACAGTCCAATACAGTACAGTAGAGTACAGTAAAGTCCAATACAGTACAGTAGAGTACAGTACAGTCTAAGTAGAGTACAGTCCAATACAGTACAGTGGAGTACAGTCCAGTAGAGTACAGTAGAGTACAGTACAGCACTGTAGAGTACAGTCCAATACAGTACAGTAGAGTACAGTCCAATACAGTACAGTCCAATACAGAACAGTAGAGTACAGTCCAATACAGTACAGTCCAATACAGTACAGTACAGTAGAGTACAGTCCAATGCAGTACAGTAGAGTACAGTAGGGCACAGTCCAATACAGTACAATACAGAACAGTAGAGTACAATCCAATACAGTACAGTAGAGTACAGTCCAATACAGAACTGTAGAGTACAGTACAATAGAGTACAGTAGAGTACAGTACAATACAGTCCAAAAGAGTACAGTCCAATACATAATAGTAGAGTACAGTCCAATAGAGTACAGTAGAGTACAGTACAGTAGAGTACAGTAGAGTAGAGTACAGTCCAATAGAGTACAGTGGAGTACAGTAGAGTACAGTAAAATACATAGAGTAGAGTAGAGTACAGTAGAGTACAGTCCAATATAGTACAGTGGAGTACAGTACAGTACAGTAGAGTACAGTCCAGTACAGTACAGTACAGTAGAGTACAGTCCAATACAGTACAGTAGAGTACAGTCCAATACAGTACAGTAGAGTACAGTCCAATACAGTACAGTAGAGTACAGTCCAATACAGAACAGTAGAGTACAATCCAATACATACAGTAGAGTAAAGTCCAATACAGTACAGTAGAGTACAGTCCAATACAGCACTGTAGAGTACAGTACAATACAGTACAAAAGAGTACAGTCCAATACATAATAGTAGAGTACAGTCCAATACAGTACAGTAGAGTACAGTCCAATACAGTACAGTACAGTAGAGTACAGTACAGTAGAGTACAGTAGAGTACAGTAGAGTACAGTCCAATACAGTACAGTAGAGTACAGTCCAATACAGTACAGTACAGTACAGTAATACAGTAGAGTACAATCCAATACAGTACCAATACAATACAGTAGAGTACAGTCAATACAGAACTACAGTACAGTAGAGTACAGTCCAATACAGTACAGTAGAGAGTACAGTAGAGTAGAGTACAGTAGAGTACAGTAGAGTACAGTAGAGTACAGTAGAGTACAGTCCAATACAGTACAGTAGAGTACAGTCCAATACAGTACAGTAGAGTACAGTAGAGTACAGTCATATACAGTACAGTAGAGTACAGCACAATACAGTACAGTAGAGTACAGTCCAATACAGCACAGTAGAGTACAGTCCAATGCAGCACTGTAGAGTACAGTAGAGTACAGTCATACACAGTACAGTAGAGTACAGCACAATACAGTACAGTAGAGTACAGTCCAATACAGTACAGTAGAGTACAGTCCAACACAGTACTGTAGAGTACAGTCCAATACAGTACAGTACAGTACAATACAGTACAGTAGAGTAGTCCAATAGAGTACAGTAGAGTACAGTAAAATACAGTAGAGTAGAGTAGAGTAGAGTACAGTCCAATAGAGTACAGTCCAATTCAGTACAGTACAGTAGAGTACAGTCCAATTCAGTACAGTACAGTAGAGTACAATAATACATACAGTAGAGTACAGTCCAATACAGTACAGTAGAGTACAGTCCAATACAGAACTGTACAGTACAGTACAATAGAGTACAGTAGAGTACAGTCCAATACATAATAGTAGAGTACAGTCCAATAGAGTACAGTAGAGTACAGTACAGTAGAGTACAGTAGAGTACAGTACAGTAGAGTACAGTCCAATAGAGTACAGTAGAGTACAGTCCAATAGAGTACAGTGGAGTACAGTAGAGTACAGTCCAATACATAAGGTAGAGTACAGTCCGATACAATACAGTATGGTACAGTACAATAGAGTACAGTCCAATACAGTACAGTAGAGTACAGTCCAATACATAACAGTAGAGTACAGTCCAGTAGAGTACAGTAGAGTACAGTACAATACACTACAGTCCAATACAGTAGAGTACAGTACAATACACTACAGTAGAGTAGAGTACAGTAGAGTACAGTCCAATACATACAGTAGAGTACAGCCCAATAAAGTACAGTAGAGTACAGTCCAATACAGTACAGTAGAGTACAGTATAGTACAGTCAGTCAATACAGTACAGTAGAGTACAGTCCAATACAGAACAGTAGAGAATACAGTAGAGGACAGTCCAATACAGTACAATACAGTACAGTAGAGTACAGTCCAATACAATACAGTAGAGTACAGTAGAGTACAGTAGAGTACAGTCCAATACAGTACAGTAGAGTACAGTCCAATACAGTACAGTAGAGTACAGTCCAATACAGTACAGTAGAGTACAGTCCAATACAGTACAGTAGAGTACAGTCCAATACAGTACAGTAGAGTACAGTCCAATACAGTACAGTAGAGTACAGTCCAATACAGTACAGTACAGTACAGTAGAGTACAGTCCAATACAGTACAGTAGAGTACAGTCCAATACAGTAGAGTACAGTCCAATACAGTACAGTAGAGTACAGTCCAATACAGTACAGTAGAGTACAGTCCAATACAGTACAGTAGAGTACAGTAGAGTACAGTCCAATAGAGTACAGTATAGTACAGTCCAATACAGAACAGTAGAGTACAGTCCAATACAGTAGAGTAGAGTACAGTCCAATACAGTACAGTACTGTACAGTCCAATACAGTAGAGTACAGACCAATACAGTACAGTACTGTACAGTCCAATACAGTAGAGTACAGTCCAATACAGTACAGTACTGTACAGTCCAATACAGTAGAGTACAGACCAATACAGTAGAGTACAGTCCAATACAGAGGTTAAGTGTCAAGCAAAAGTTTAAAGATCACAACAATCATACGTTCAGCACTATATTCAAGTTACTAATATTGTAGCCTGCAAACGGGTAAAAGCATGAACATCTTGACATTTGAACCCCTCTATAGAACGGATCATTGGCCAGACAATCTGCTGCAGTCCCACCGCAAGGCATGGAGGGTAAATCAACACAGTCTGGTCCCTACAACATACAGCACATAGCACACTACAGTACCATAGCTGTCCACACATTTCTGACCAAATTAGTGACACACACACACACACACACACACACACACACACACACACACACACACACACACACACACACACACACACACACACACACATCACTTCTAAAGGGCCCCTAATCTCCTTTTGGAGGAACCCCTTCTCTTTTCAGTCATAGATACCCCCCACCCCCACACCACACCACCCCCACCACCACTTTCTTGCAATCATCCTCCCAGAAGTAACCTGGTAACATATTAGAATATACACCTACATTTCCATATGGATGCTACTACCACAGTATCAGCCCTTTTTACTCTACAAGAGGGGTGAGTGGAGTCGGCAAAAGGGGAGACACTTTTCTCCTTATTTTCCCGGACGCTAGCCAGAAGAGGAGCCTAGCAACCTTCCCGTTTCCTAAGGAGCGAAACAGATGCTGGTGTAGGCAGGCATCTCTATAGGGACAGTCCTGTGTGTGTGTGTGTGTGTGTGTGTGTGTGTGTGTGTGTGTGTGTGTGTGTGTGTGTGTGTGTGTGCGTGCGTGTGTGCGTGTGTGTGAGAAAAATGCTGATGTGAAACATCGTAGGATTAATAAACATACAGTATAAACTACACTACAAAGTGGAACTGCAATCAGGCTACCGTTATGTATTCACCCCTGCTCTCTAATATATCTGTAGCGTTGCCTTCCGTGGACCCAAAACACAAGGTGGTTGCTATGGGGAAAGCCAAGAGTGGCTCCACTTGCAAACAGTTAACTTGTTACTGTGCTGACGTGCACCTTTGTTCTCCGCATCCAATTATGTGTTTTGTCATTTAATTTGCTGCAACCTCGTTGCGCTTCCAGCATTTTTATACGGTGCTTTTGCATTTCAGTGTCTTGAAAACATACAGTGACTCTACAGTCGGTCTGCACGGCCGGTTGTGATACAGCCTGGAATCGAACCAGGGACTGTAGTGACGCATCTAGCACTCTAGCCTTAGACCTCTGTGCCACCGAGGAAAGATTATAGACCACTATCAAAAAATGAACTAGGCTTCCCTTTTTATATGTTGATTAATCATCAGAGTAGAGAAACACACTATTCTTTATGACTCCTGGTAAAAATTTGACAAAGAACCAGCTAAAAAGAGGCCCATATGCATGTCAAGTAAAATTACAACCCAATGTTCATCTCCTAGGACAAACAAGTTAGCAACAGCTAACTAGCTAAATGTCCATGAATGTTTCAAGTGTGTTTCGACCTGCCATCAAATGAACATAGTTGGTTCACGGTTGGTTTTGATATTTGAACCTGTCATGATGGTGTTGGTGAGGATGGACAAAATCAACATGTACGTGATGGCGCACCCCGACTCACGCGCCTGCTGGTGTAGTCAGCAAGTTACTCACCTCTTGACTTTAACACATTTATAACACATTTATATCACTTTATAACACATTTATAAAACACATTTAAAACACTTGCATTGTCCATTGACCACAACTGAATGGCCACTAAACAGTAGGATAAACGTACCTGCCAGTCATCAATTGACTCCTGGAGGGGCTACAGAGAGGCTGCACATAGTAATTCTCTAGTTTCACTCCCTGCGCTGCCAGCCTGTCCAGAGTTGGGGTTTTGATCTCGGACCCATGGTAGCCCACGTCCCGGAAGCCTTGGTCATCAACCAGGATGAAAATGATGTGAGGTTGAGTAGTTGGACTGTCAAGTTCATTCACTCGGTTTTGCAAATTGCTATTCCAATTTTCCCATGACATCTGATAGCCACATGTTGGTGAAGTAAACGCGAATAAACTTGCCAGGACACTGAAGAGAAACATTTTCAACCCCTCCGTTTACGCTGCATCAAAACCAAAACATTCCAATCACTGCATCACTCTCTCGACAAAATACAAAATAAAAGCATAATTGTTTGCTACATTGCACATTGCAACAAAGTTGCTGGTTGTCATAATGGACACAGCGTGAGTGCAGTGGCGCGCTGCACATGTTCCGGGATAACAGAAGTGGGTTCGCATTGTTCTCAATAGACTATTCTCCTACTCTAGATAGCGTTTATGTTCGGAAGCCGACGATATACCAGTCCAGTCCTTGTAAATTCTGCAACAAGTGTCTTTGTGATCACCTAAACGTTCATCTAAACTTGTGGAATGTAAAAACACATCTTTCCGTCGGAATGTTTTATTCCTCGTTTGAAACGTGGTTCTTACCAAAGTCATTGGATTTACGTCACTGTCTTGCTCTGCAAACAATCCAAAAATCAATCCCGAACCTCATTCTTTCGTCTGGGACGTGGGACATCGCTCGACAGGTTGGTTTTGGAGCTCAGTTTCTTTCCATCCGAATGGTCCTCCTCTCTCAGCAACGGCGAATCTGCTTTTCAAGAACCTCCCTGACATGCCAGCACGCGCTGTCAGCTCGGTGGGCTGTTCCGTGTGTGGGCTTTCCTCGCGCTCACGGTCAACTGCTCAACACCGCAGAACTGAAAGCTCAATTCATGCAGCATTTTGTCACTGCCTCTGCGTTCTGGCATTTCAACATCCCTGTCTGACTCTCTCTCCCAAAGTCCACATATGTAAATGAGAGTAGGGCAGTGGGCTACGATAAAACATCTGCGTCAACCTTTTGGGTTATGAGTGACAGTGTCAATGCAAATAATGGGATCCATTTCAACCGTCTTCTCGAATATAATTGATTTGTTTCCCCATAACTCCTAGAGGAAAGCTGTTTTACTTCTCTGGATTTGCAGACCTGCAAGGAGTGACATTTGCAGTGGAGATTTTAGCATGTACATCTTGGAGGCGCAAACGAAAAAATGCGACTAGACAACACATCACTAACAATACATTAATTGCATTATAACGGTGACAAATGGTACCCACAAACTGTTAGGCCTACAGCAGTCCCAACACCTTATTACTGCTACACCTGGTTATCAGTGGAGCCTTGTCTAGCAGCGAAACAGTTCATTCAGCCTTATTTACTGCCTTAAAAACATAGCTGATATGGCTGACTTGACCTATTAAGGATTAGCACCTTTTATTACATTTTTGCAGAAAATTACATAATCTAAATGCCTATAGCTCAGGCCCTGAAGCAAGCATATGCATATTCTTGGTACCATTTGAAAGGAAACACTTTGACGTTTATGGAAATGTGAAAGGAATGTAGTAGAATATAACACAATAGATCTGGTAAAAGATAATACAAAGAAAAAAACAACCGTTATTTTGTATTTGTTTTGTACCATCATCTTTGAAATGCAAGAGAAAGGCCATAATGTATTATTCCAGCCTGGATGCTATTTAGATTTTGGCCACTAGATGGCATCAGTGTATTTGCAAAGTTCTAGACTGATACAATGAACCATTGCATTTAACAAGAATTTAAGCTTTCTGCCAATATCAGAAATGTCAATGTCCTGGGAAGTGTTCTTGTGTTCTCTTACAACCTCATGCTAATCGCATTAGCCTATGTTAGCTCAACTGTCCCGATGAATGGACACCGATCCCAAAGAAATGTGGTTTCTACTGATAATTGAGATATAAAAGCTATAGCATAAGGGGATGACGAGCGGATAAGAGGCAAGCCGTAATTTTGATTAAGACGTTAATGAGCGAGCTAGGACAGACATAGTCAATATAACTATCTGTTCAGCACTTTGAAATGTACATCAACAGAATTCAGAACATGGGCCGTACTTACAGTATTCTCCCTGTACACCAAGTCAGAATCGTATGATAAATAAAGCAGACCATGAAAGCTCTTATAATATTTGATGATGACATTTCTCTAAAACAGGCTATAGGCCACATGTGAACCAACAAGTCAGAACAGTTGGCTAAATTAGGAAGGGAAAAATGACCAAATTATTAGGGTGAGGCACATGGGCTACTAACAGCTTACTACACAACATACACTTAGTATTGCTTTCTTAGCTACAGTATACATATCTATCTCCCTGGCATATTACATAATTTATGCGGCAGTATTCAACACATTTTGGACTCAACTTGTTGTGCTGTGCTCACTTGAACAGGAAGGTGGCGCGGCTGTTCTTTGTGGGCAAATTTTCTCATCAAACTTTGTCATCGAAGTCTGACATTCTCTGGATTTATGGTGCTTTCAAGACAACTGGGAACTCAGAAAAAACAAGGTCAAATCATGACATCACTGATCTTCAGGTCGGAGCTCTAGAAAGAGGCCTTAGTTCCCGACTTGAAATTCAGAGTTGGATGACCATTCAAAAACATATTTTCCCAATCAGGGGTCCTTTTTTCCATTTTCCAGTTGTTTTGAACATGGCAGAAGTCATGCTGGATTGACAGCATGGCCAATGTTTAATGTTTATCCTCTTAAGCTTGGAAAAGAGACCCTTAAACTCAGATTTGGACCACACTCCCACTCCACTGAATAGCAAACTAGTGATTGCTTTGCAATGCTTGCAGTTAGCCACTGATTCCTTCCAAACCACTAATTGTTGAATTTGCGATTTCCAACTTGTTGTGTAATGTTTATGTCCGATGGCCGATGAGCACTGCTATGTTTTATCTATAATTTCTCTTCATTATTTCTCTTCATATGACAAGGGTTGAAAGGATTTGCCAGTAGATTGTCAACTTGATTCATAATGATGAATAATACTACGGTAGATGTAATGTGATTTGACGTCATTTTATCTGTGGCCAATGACCTTGAGCCTTCTTGGATGGGCACTTCTAATATAAATCTATGGCAGCACTATGGCAGCACTCAAAGGGCTTCGTGCTCTCCCCATAGCTTTTGCTGTGACGTAATGTCCGCATGAGTGACAGAACACTGAGCCGATCACTGCGCAACTATAGAACATTACCAACCCCTACGCTCCGTATTTTTGGCTGACTGCCCCACCACCACAGAAAGCACTGAGCTAGGCTGAAACACCTGTATTTTGACCTGCCTTACTCAAGAAAGCAAAAAAGAGACCATGTTTGTTTGCGGCTTTATTATTAACTAAATGATTACAATAAAGAAATGATAAAAACTGATATATGACACGTATTAATGTCAAAATAACATGCAAAACAGGCAAAAAAACATGATTCTTTTTTGTAGCTAAACAGGTGGTGCTCTAAACAGATTCGTGCTCTGCCCTACCTGATGGTTTGCCCTTGGAGTCAGTCACAAAGTTTGTAATAACATTTTAGGGGAGATACAGGTAATTCGGAAAGTATTCAGACCCCTTGACTCTTTCCACATTTTGTTACGTTACAGCCTTATTCTAAAATGTATTACAGTGATGAGGGGAAAAAATATATATACACACAATATTCCATAATGACTAAGCAAAAACAGGTTTTTCCAAATGTTTGCAAATGTATAAAAAAATTTAAAAAATGGAAATATCATCTTTAGTATTCAGACCCTTTACTCAGTACTTTTTTGAAGCACTTTTGGCAATGATTACAGCCTTGAGTCTTATTGGGTATGACACTACAAGTTTGGCACACCTGTATTTGGCACAGCTGGGAGTTTTTCCCATTCTTCTCTGCAGATCCTCTCAAGCTCTGTCAAGTTGGATGGGAAGCGTTGCTGCACAGATATTTTCAGGTCTCTCCAGAGATGTTCAATCGGGTTCAAGTCCGGTTTGTGGCTGAGCCACTCAAGGACGTTCAGAGGCTTCTCCCGAAGCCACTAAAGCGTTGTCTTGGATGTGTGCTTAGGGTGATTGTCCTGTTGGAAGTTGAACCTTTGCCCCAGTCTGAGGTTCTGAGCATTCTGGAGCAGGTTTTCATCAAGGATCTCTCTGTACTTTGCTCCGTTCATATTTCCCTTGATCCTGACAAGTCTCCCAGTCCCTGCCACTGAAAAACATCCCCTCACCATGATGCTGCCAATACCATGCTTCACCGTAGGGACGGTGCCAGGTTTCTTCCAGATGTGACGCTTACCATAAAGGCCTGATTGGTGGAGTGCTGCAGAGATGGTTGTCCTTCTGGAAGGTTCTCCCATCTCCACAGAGGAACTCTGGAGCTCTGTCAGAGTGACCATCGGGTTCTTGGTCACCTCCCTGACCAAGGCCTTTCTCCCGTAATTGCTCAGTTTGGCCGGGCGCCCAGCTCTAGGAAGAATCTTGGTGGTTCCAAACTCGGAGGAGGCCACTGTGTTCTTGGGGACCATCAATGCTGCAAACATTTTTTTGGTACAGATCCGTTCCTTGACACAATCCTATCTTGGAGCTCTACGTACAATTCCTTCGACCTTATGGATTAGTTTTTGCTCTGACATGCACTGTCAACAGTAGGACCTTATATAAACAGGTGTGTGCCTTTCCAAATCATATCCAATCAATTTAATTTACCCTTAGGTGGCCTCCAGTCAAGTTATAGACACATCCAGTGGCGATCCGTCATTCAGGGCAGGTGGGGCAGGCGGGGCAGGCGGGGCAGGTGGGGCAGGCGGGGCAGGTGGGGCAGGTGGGGTATTAATATGTGTCATATATCAGTTTGGAAACAATGTCAAAAATATATATATAATTCCGTTAATAAAGCTGCATACACACATGGTCTCTATTTTGTTAGGTAGGGCAGAGCACCACCTGTTTAGAGCACCACCTGTTGAGCTATAACAAAAACAAACAGGCAAAAAAAAACATGTTATTTTGGCATTAATACGTGTCACATATCAGTTTTTATCAGTTTAATTTAAAAAAAATAATAATTAGTTAATAAAGCCGTATACAAACATGGTCTCTATTTTGTTTTCTTGAGTAAGGCAGCTCCCAAATGCAAGTGTTTCAGCCTAGCTCAGTGCTTTCTGTGGTGGTGGGGCAGCCAGCGGAAAATAGGAGCATTGCCCCGTGATTTGCTCAGTGCTCTGTCACTCAAGGGGACAGTACGTAATCGCCAAGTTTAAGTGTTTAGTAAGGGTAGACATCCACATTTCAGCCCTTTGGGTGCTGCCATAGAGTTATATTAGAAGTGGCCATCCAAGAAGGCTCAAGGTCATTGACCACAGATAAAATGACGTCAAATCACGTTATATGTACAGTAGCTTTGTTTGGACTGATGTCAACATCTTACTTTCAAAGTCTTAGCTAGCAGGCATCATCATGAATCAAGTCGACAATCTACTGGCAAATCATTTTCAATCCTTGTCATATGAAGATAAATAATAAAGAGAATTTACATATAAAATGCATCGGTGCTCATCGGCCATTGGACATAAAGATTACACAACAAGTTGGAAATCGCAAATTAAACAATGAGTCGTTTGGAAGGAATCAGTAGCTAACTGCAAGCATTGCAAAGCAATCACTAATGTTGGAGTGGCTGTGTGTTTTTTTCTCAGAGTTCCCACCATAAATCCAGAGAATACCAATTTGATGACAAAATTTGCCCACAATGAACCACCGCACCACTTTCACAAGGTGAGTCCAATAATGTCTTGTATACTGCTACATAAATGATGTAATATGTCAGGAAGATATGTATACTGTAGCTAAGAAAGTAGTACTAAGTGTATGTTGTATACTAAGCTGTTAGTTGCCCATGTGCCTCACCCTAATAATTTGGTCTATTTTCAACAATGCGGTATTGTAAACACATCGCTCGTGGCCCGGTGTGTGCTTATTTGCCAACTTTTTTTGTACAGCTTTGACAGTGCTACTGATAGTAGTGGTGGCGCTTGAATTGCACTTGCAAATTCAGCACACACAACATTCTATAATAGAACTGTGTTATTTGACGTGTCAAATTAAAAGCTTATTTAATGCATCAAATATTGTTATATGACGTGTATCTTTTTTGATACGCAAAGACCAAAACGCCGTTCAATGTGCCTCACCCTAATAATTTGGTCTATTTTCACCTCTTAATTTCGCCTAGTGTTCAAACTTGGTTGTGCACATGTAGCCTATAACCTGTTTTAGAGAAATGTAATCATTGAATATTGTAAGAGCTTTCATTGTCTGTTTATATTCCCCCTTAATTTATCCTACGGTTCTGATTTGGTGTACAAGGAGTACACTGCACGAACGGCCCATGTTCTGAATTCTGTCGCTGTACATTTCAAAAGTGCTGAACAAATAGTTATATCATCTTTGCTCGCTCGCTCATTAAATGTCTTAATCGAAATTACAGATTGCCTCTTGTACATCTCAACTGTAGGTAGAAACCACATTTTGTTTAAGCAAGTCAGCCATTTAAAAAACTTTTATTTATATTTATATTATATTTATACCTATATTTAACTAGGCAAGTCAGTTAAGAACAAATTCTTATTTTCAATGACGGCCTAGGAACAGTGGGTTAACTGCCTATGTTTTTTTTAAAGGCAGTAAATGAGGCTGAATAAACTGTTTCAGCTTTGCTGGCATGCATCCAACCTTTTTATTTGCCCCACCAAGATTTACATGCTAAAATCGCCACTGGAACCATCCCAAGGATGATCAATGGAAACAGGATGTACCTGAGTGTCAGGACTTCCGCCAAAGTCGGTCCATCTCCTTGTTCTGGCGGTGTTGGGCGGTCGACGTCGCCCGGCTTTCTAGCTACCGTCGATACATTTTTCCATTTTCCATTTGTTCTGTCTTTGTCTTTCACACCTGGCTTCAGTCAACCTATTACTTGTTTTTTACTTGTTTATTATTTAACTCGTTCGACATGTTTTGTTTATGAGTGATTTTTCTTTGTACATCGGTCTGTTTTGTGGGCTCGTTATGTTACTGTGTATTTTTGTATTTTGAGTCAAACACGTTGATTACTGAATTCTGCTGTCCTTCGCCTGACTCTCTACACCAGCTAGACAGCTACACAGGACTATTACACTCAGCTCGATTTTGATTCTTATAGCAAAGGATACTTATGTAAACAAGGTGTTTCTGTTTTTTATTTTTATTTCAATTGCATTTCTAAAAACCTGTTTTCGCTTTGCCATTTTGGGGTATTGTGTGTAGATTGATGAGGAAAATGTTTTATTTAATCCATTTTAGAATAAGGCTGTAACATAACAAAATGTGGAAAAAGTAGAGGGTTCTGAATACTTTCCGAATGCTCTGTATTTACAGTTGAAGTCGGAGGTTTACATACACTTAGGTTGGTGTCATTAAAACTCGTTTTTCAACCCCTCCACACATTTCTTGTTCACAAACTATAGTTTTGGCATGTCAGATAGGACATCTACTTTGTGCACGACACAAGTAATTTTTCCAACAATTGTTTACAGACAGATTATTTCACTTATAATTCACTGTATCACAATTCCAGTGGGTCAGACGTTTACATATACTAAGTTGACTGTGCCTTTAAACAGTTTGGAAAATTCCAGAAAATTATGTCATGGCTTTAGAAGCTTCTGATAGGCTAATTGACATCATTTGAGCCAATTGGAGGCGTACCTGTGGATGTATTTCAAGGCCTACCTTCAAACTCAGTGCCTCTTTGCTTGACATCATGGGAAAATCAAAAGAAATCAGCCCCAAAAAATTGTAGACCTCCACAAGTCTGGTTCATCCTTGGGAGCAATTTCCAAACGCCTGAAGGTACCACATTCATCTGTACAAACAATAGTACGCAAGTATAAACACCATGGGACCACTCAGCCGTCATACCGCTCAGGAAGGAGACGCGTTCTTGTCTCCTAGAGATGAACGTACTTTGGTGCGAAAAGTACAAATCAATCCCAGAACAGCAGCAAAGGACATTGAGAAGATGCTGGAGGAAACAGGTACAAAAGTACCTGTATCCACAGTAAAACGAGTCCAAAATCAACATAACCTGAAAGGCCACTCAGGAAGGAAGAAGCCACTGCTCCAAAACCGCCATAAAAAAGACAGACTACAGTTTGCAACTGCACATGGGGACAAAGCTCATACTTTTTTTTTAGAAATGTCCTCTGGTCTGATGAAACAAAAATAGAACTGTTCGGCCATAATGACCATTGTTATGTTTGGAGGAAAAAGGGGAGGCTTGCAAGCCGAAGAACACCATCCCAACCGTGAAGCACGGGGGTGGCAGCATCATGTTGTGTGGTTGCTTTGCTGCAGGAGGGACTGGTGCACTTCACAAAATAGATCATCATGAAGAAGGAAAATTACGTGAATATATTGAAGCAACATCTCAAGACATCCGTCAGGAAGTTAAAGCTTGGTTGGAAATGGGTCTTCCAAATGGACAATGACCCCAAGCATACTGCCAAAGTTGTGGCAAAATGGCTTAAGGACAACAAAATCAAGATATTGGAGTGGCCATCACAAAGCCCTGACCTCAATCCTATAGAAAATATATGGGCAGAACTGAAAAAGCATGTGCGAGAAGGGAGGCCTACAAATCTGACTCAGTTACACCATCTGTCAGGAGGAATGGGCCAAAATTCACCCAATTTATTGTGGGAAGCTTGTGGAAGGCTACCCGAAACGATTGACCCAAGTTAAACAATTTAAAGGCAATGCTACCAAATACTAATTGAGTGTCTGTAAACTTCTGACCCACTAGGAATGTGATGAAAGAAATTAAAGCTGAAATAAATAATTCTCTCTACTATTATTCTGACATTTCACATTCTTAAAATAAAGTGGTAATCCTAACTGACCTAAAACAGGGAATTATTACTAGGATTAAAATGATTAATTGTCAGGAATTGTGAAAAACTGAGTTTAAATGTATTTGGTGTATGTAAACTTCCGACTTCAACTATATATACATTTACGATATCAAACCAGATAATATAAATCATAAGACAGTTATGTATATTCTTCTGTATATCAAATTATATATACATGAACTTAATTTTCTTTAAAGACTCAGACATTAGTTAGAATCTAAATATTGCACAATGTCCTCATTTGTGGTTGCCTCAACAACAACTATAGAATTAGTTTTTAGTTTGTGTCCTGAAAGTGATTTGACTTGGCAATGACAGCATGCTCTTGTTCCCTTGAAAGTCAATATATATATAAAATAATAATAATAATAAAAGAGTTCTTAACAGGGTGTGTTTTTTTTACCCTCGCAGGTGTCGTCTCCTTCAGACATGAGCTCGTCGTCAGAGCAGATGTTGAGCACGTTAACCAGCATCTCTGTCACTTCCTCGCCTACAAAGGGCAGAGACCAGTGTATACTGAGTGTATACAAAACATTAAGGACACATCCCCTTCTGCCCTCAGAACAGCCTCAATTCATCGGGAACATAGACTCTACAAGGTGTCAAAAGAATTCCACAGGGATGCTGGCCCATGTTGATTCCAACGCTTCCTATAGTTGTGTCAAGATGGCTTGACATCCTTTGGGTAGTGGACCATTATTGATACACATGAAAAACTCAGCAGCGTTGCAGTTCTCGACACAAACCGGTGCACCTGGCACCTACTACTACTACTACCACCTACTACTACCACTACCACCTACTACTACTACTACTACTACTACCACCTACTACTACCACCTACTACTACTACTACTACCACCTACTACTACCACCTACTACTACCACTACCACCTACTACTACTACTACTACTACTACCACCTACTACTACCACCTACTACTACTACTACTACTACCACCTACTACTACTACTACCACCTACTACTACCACTACCACCTACTACTACTACTACCACTACTACTACCACCTACTACTACCACTACCTACTACTACTACTACTACTACCACTACTACTACTACTACTACTACTACTACTACCACCTACTACTACCACCTACTACTACCACCTACTACTACTACTACCACCTACTACTACCACTACTACTACTACCACCACTACTACTACCACTACCACCTACTACTACTACCACTACTACTACTACTACTACTACTACTACTACTACTACTACCACCACCTACTACTACCACCTACTACTACTCCTACCACCTACTACTACTCCCTACTACTACTACTACTACTACTACTACTACTACTACTACTACTACTACTACTACTACTACTACTACTACCACCTACTACTACTACTACTACTACTACTACTACTACCACCTACTACTACCACCTACTACTACCACTACCACCTACTACTACTACTACCACCTACTACTACTGCTACTACTACTACTACCACCTACTACTACTACTACCACTACTACTACCACCTACTACTACCACTACCACCTACTACTACTACTACCACCTACTACTACTACTACCACCTACTACTACCACCTACTACTACCACTACCACCTACTACTACTACTACCACCTACTACCACCTACTACTACTACTACCACTACTACTACTACTACTACTACTACTACTACTACTACTACCACCTACTACTACCACTACCACCTACTACTACTACTACTACCACCTACTACTACTACTACTACTACTACTACTACTACTACCTACTACTACCACTACCACCTACTACTACCACTACCACCTACTACTACTACTACCACCTACTACTACTACTACCACCTACTACTACCACCTACTACTACCACTACCACCTACTACTACTCCTACCACCTACTACTACTACTACTACCACCTACTACCTACTACTACTACTACCACCTACTACTACTACTACTACTACTACTACTACTACTACTACCACCTACTACTACCACTACCACCTACTACTACTACTACTACCACCTACTACTACTACTACTACTACTACTACTACCCACCTACTACTACCACTACCACCTACTACTACCACTACCACCTACTACTACTACTACCACCTACTACTACTACTACCACCTACTACTACCACCTACTACTACCTACTACTACCACTACCACCTACTACTACCACTACCACCTACTACTACTACTACTACTACCACCTACTACTACCACTACCACCTACTACTACTACTACTACTACTACTGCCACCTACCACTACCACTACTACTACTACTACTACCACCTACTACTACCACCTACTACTACTACTACTACTACTACTACTACCACCTACTACTACCACTACCACCTACTACTACTACTACTACCACCACCTACTACTACTACTACTACTACTACTACCACCTACTACTACCACCTACTACTACCACTACCACCTACTACTACTCCTACCACCTACTACTACTACTACCACCTACTACTATTACTACTGCCACCTACTACTACTACTACTACCACCTACTACTACCACCTACTACTACTACTACTACTACCCACCTACTACTACCACTACCACCTACTACTACTACTACTACCACCTACTACTACTACTACTACTACTACTACTACTACTACTACTACCACCTACTACTACCACTACCACCTACTACTACCACTACCACCTACTACTGCTACTACTACCTACTACTACTACTACCACCTACTACTACCACCTACTACTACCACCTACTACTACCACTACCACCTACTACTACCACTACTGCTACTACCTACTACTACCACCTACTACTGCCACTACCACCTACTACTACCACTACCACCTACTACTACTACTACCACCTACTACTACCACTACCACCTACTACTACTACTACTACTACTACTACTACTACCACCTACTACTACCACCTACTACTACCTACTACTACCACTACTACTACCACTACCACCTACTACTACTACTACTACTACTACTACTACTACCACCTACTACTACTACTACTACTACTAATACCACCTGCTACTACTACTACCTACTACTACCACCTACTACTACCACTACCACCTACTACTACTACTACCACCTACTACTACCACCTACTACTACCACTACCACCTACTACTACTACTACTACTACTACCACCTACTACTACTACTACTACTACTACTACCACCTACTACTACCACCTACTACTACCACCTACTACTACTACTACCACCTACTACTACCACTACTACTACTACCACTACTACTACTACTACTACTACTACTACTACTACCACTACCACCTACTACTACTACCACTACTACTACTACTACTACCACCACCTACTACTACCACCTACTACTACCACTACCACCTACTACTACTCCTACCACCTACTACTACTACTACTACTACTACCACCTACTACTACTACTACTACTACTACTACTACTACCACCTACTACTAACACCTACTACTACGACTACCACCTACTACTACTACTACCACCTACTACTACTACTACTACTACTACCACCTACTACTACTACTACCACCTACTACTACCACCTACTACTACCACTACCACCTACTACTACTACTACCACCTACTACTACTACTACCACCTGCTACTACCACCTACTACTGCCACTGCCACCTACTACTACTACTACTACTACTACCACCTACTACTACTACTACTACTACTACTACCACCTACTACTACCACCTACTACTACCACCTACTACTACTACTACCACCTACTACTACCACTACCACCTACTACTACTACTACTACCACCTACTACTACCACCTACTACTACTACTACTACTACTACTACTACTACTACTACCATCTACTACTACCACTACCACCTACTACTACTACTACTACCACTACTACTACTACTACTACTACTACTACTACTACTCCTACCACCTACTACTACTACTACTACTACTACTACCACCTACTACTACTACTACTACTACTACCACCTACTACTACTACTACCACCTACTACTACTACTACTACTACCACTACTACTACCAGTACCACCTACTACTACTCCTACCACCTACTACTACTACTACTACCACCTACTACTACCACTACCACCTACTACTACTCCTACCACCTACTACTACTACTACTACTACTACTACCACCTACTACTACCACTACCACCTACTACTACTACTACCACCTACTACTACCACCTACTACTACCACTACCACCTACTACTACCACTACTACCTACTACTACCACTACCACCTACTACTACTCCTACCACCTACTACTACTCCTACCACCTACTACTACCACTACCACCTACTACTACCACTACTACTACCACTACCACCTACTACTACTACTACCACCTACTACTACCACCTACTACTACCACTACCACCTACTACTACTACTACTACTACCACCTACTACTACCACCTACTACTACCACTACCACCTACTACTACCACCTACTACTACCACCTACTACTACCACCTACTACTACCACTATCACCTACTACTACTCCTACCACCTACTACTACTACCACCTACTACTACCACTACCACCTACTACTACCACTACCACCTACTACTACCACTACCACCTACTACTACCACTACCACCTACTACTACCACTACCACCTACTACTACTCCTACCACCTACTACTACTACTACCACCTACTACTACCACTACCACCTACTACTACTCCTACCACCTACTACTACCACTACCACCTACTACTACTACTACTACTACCACCTACTACTACTACTACCACCTACTACTACCACTACCACCTACTACTACTCCTACCACCTACTACTACTACTACCACCTACTACTACCACTACCACCTACTACTACCACTACCACCTACTACTACTCCTACCACCTACTACTACTACTACCACCTACTACTACCACTGCCTACTACTACTCCTACCACCTACTACTACTACTACTACTACCACCTACTACTACCACTACCACCTACTACTACCACTACCACCTACTACTACTCCTACCACCTACTACTACTACTACCACCTACTACTACCACTACCACCTACTACTACTCCTACCACCTACTACTACTACTACTACTACCACCTACTACTACCACTACCACCTACTACTACCACTACCACCTACTACTACTCCTACCACCTACTACTACTACTACCACCTACTACTACTCCTACCACCTACTACTACCACTACCACCTACTACTACCTACTACTACCACTACCACCTACTACTACTCCTACCACCTACTACTACCACCTACTACTACTCCTACCACCTACTACTACCACTACCACCTACTACTACCACTACCACCTACTACTACTCCTACCACCTACTACTACTCCTACCACCTACTCCTACCACCTACTACTACTACTACCACCTACTACTACTACTACCACCTACTACTACTACTACCACCTACTACTACTACTACTACCACCTACTACTACTCCTACCACCTACTACTACTACTACCACCTACTACTACTCCTACCACCTACTACTACTCCTACCACCTACTACTACTACTACCACCTACTACTACTCCTGTTCAAAGGTACTTACAGCTTTTTTCTTGCCCATTCACCCTCTGAATGGCACACATACACAATCCATGTCTCAATTGTCTCAAGGCTTTTACACATGTGACATGCTGGTAGAAATGAGGTAAAACAGATTTAAGTTCCCTGCATTAAAGTCCCCAGCAACTAGGAGCGTCGCCTCTAGATGAGCATTTCTTGTTTGCTTATGGCCTTATACAGCTCGTTGAGTGGGGTCTTAGTGCCAGCATCGGTTTGTGGTGGTAAATAGACAGCTACGAAAAACATAGATGAAAACTCTCTTGGTAAATAGTGTGGTCTACAGTTTATCATGAGATACTCTACCTCAGGCGAGCAAAACCTTGAGACCTCCTTATTATTAGATTTGGTGCAACAGCTGATAATGACAATTAGACACAACCCTCCACCCCTCGATGCACGGACAACCCAGCCAACTGTATATTATCCATATCGGCGTTCAGCCACGACTCAGTGAAACATAAGATATTACAGTTTTTAATGTCCTGTTGTTAGGAGAGTCTTGAACAGAGCTCATCCAGTTTATTCTCCAGTGACTGCACGTTGGTCAATAGTACAGATGGTCGAGGCGGGTTACCCACGCGCCGAAGAATTCTCACAAGGCAACCGGACCTGCGTCCCTTGTATAGGCGTCTCTTCTTCATGTGAATATCAGGGATTTGGGCCTGGTCCGGTATCAGCAGTAAATCCTTTGCGTCCGACTCGTGAAAGAAAAAATCTTTGTCCAGTTTGAGGTGAGTAATTGTTGTTCTGATATCCAGAAGTTATTTTTGGTCATACAAGATAGTGGCAGAAACATTATGTACAAAATAATTTACAAACAACGCGAAAAAACACACAAAATAGCACAATTGGTTAGGAGCCCGTAAAACGGCATCTCCTCCGGCGCCATTATAAATAACCAACTTATCATCAAGCTTTGTTTATTTGAATCAGCTGTGTAGTGCTGGGGCATAAACCTAAATGTGCAGCCCACTTGGCTGGAGTAGACTTGTTGTCAGAGAAAAAGTGTTTATTTTCTTAGAGGGATTCAGCCGCAGGTTAAATCAAGTAGTACTACGAAACTAGTCTTAGTATTATGATACTGACTGAGTTTCATATAAAGAGCTGGTGAGTTTGTGAATTGGGCCAGAGGTGTCTGGGGAGGAGGCGGTGGTGGGATTGTACATTGTGTGTCCATGGGTGTGTGTGCGTGTGTGTGTCCATGAAAGCCTCTGAAACAGACTCTTGACTTTTTCTAGGATCCAGGGAGAGTTAATGCATGGACCCACATAACGACTCAGAGAGAAGGTGTCTGAGACGTGAATTCATTTGCTGCTTGGCAAACAAGGTTGACAGACACCAACGACTTAGTGTAAATAGGAGAATGGCTCCAGAATGTCTAGCGATCCAAATGTGAATGTAACAAGGGACAAACGGTGACTGTACCTGCTTCCACTCTATACATCGGCCGGACCGGCCCACGATGATGATGCACCGGACGGACCGGCCCACGATGATGATGCAATGGCATTCAGGATGCAAGGATCCAGACGTGTGTGGTTGTGTGTGTGTGTGTGTGTGTGTGTGTGTGTGTGTGGAAAAATCCCCTTGCTTTGGAAGATTGGAAGACTTTGCAAGTCCTATTTCCAAGGAATTTGTTTTATGGCGAATTTTAGACTTAAAGTGCAAATGCCCATGCATGTAGGCCACCCCACACAGACACTGGCAGATGCTGGAGCCTGCCAGCCCACAATCTCTGTTCCAGGAACCAACCTCTCAGCACATTCCCACTGAGCTTTCTTCCTGCGTAATTGCCTCCCTGTTGAGGTGACTCATTTTACATATGGAGGGAAGATGAAAAACACCAAACTGCCAAAGAATAATGAAGCTTCATGCTGAGGCTTTGAGGAAAGCGTATTTGATTCGCGGAACGACAAGTTCTGTGATAAACCGGCCCACCTTCTGATAGCTCTCTGCACCAACAATTATAGACATTTACACAAGACATACATGATTTCCTGCCTTTGAATAGCTGTGAGACTTTTTACCAAGTTGCATAGTTAATGTTTCCTTACACTCAAAATGTTTAGTCGAACAGGGCTAACACTGGAATGACCCTTTTTGTTAACAGTAAAGAGGAGACACATCTCCATGTTATTTCCATGCTCAGGTGTTGACATTGAGATTACAGTTGGGTCAGTCAGTGACTGAGTGTGACCCACATGACCTGTAGTACTGTAGTACTGTATATAACCATCCCTGATCTGCCGATATGGAGGGAATGTGAACCACCTTCATCAAAAGAGAACAGTGTGCGGTCAAGCGGCTGACCCGATCATCTGGAAATAACTTATCCATCCCTCCGACAAATGTAATGAGTCAGTCAGCTGATCTCCTGACTGAGGTGCTGCATGACCCCTGTGACCCCTGTGGCTATCCATTCAAAATGGCTGGTTAATCCAATCACAGATAATTATGGTTATAATGGGCTACAGGCACACTACAGGGCTGATTTAAAAACAGCAGTAGGAACACAGAGTTTATTTCCTCTCAGAACAAATCACAGGCCAGCTCCTGGGTTTAATGGGCCAAAAATAGCTGTTTTGTGGAGCGCTTCCTGTCGGCCAAACACGCCAATCATCCCCATCTGAAAATGGGGTGAAAACTTAAGAAGTTTCTTGTTCTAGTCAGGAGCAGAGAAATGGAAATTAAGTTCTCTATGACGTTGTCAATATACTGTAGATATGATATTCAGACTAGTTGATATTCAGATTGTTGCTATTCAGATTGTTGATATTCAGACTTGTTGATATTCAGATTGTTGCTATTCAGACTTGTTGATATTCAGACTTGTTGATATTCAGACTTGTTGATATTCAGATTGTTGATATTCAGACTTGTTGATATTCAGACTTGTTGATATTCAGACTTGTTGATATTCAGATTGTTGCTATTCAGATTGTTGATATTCAGACTTGTTGATATTCAGACTTGTTGATATTCAGACTTGTTGATATTCAGACTTGTTGATATTCAGACTTGTTGATATTCAGACTTGTTGATATTCAGACTTGTTGATATTCAGACTTGTTGATATTCAGACTTGTTGATATTCAGACTTGTTGATATTCAGACTTGTTGATATTCAGACTTGTTGATATTCAGATTGTTGATATTCAGACTTGTTGATATTCAGACTTGTTGATTTTCAGATTGTTGATATTCAGACTTGTTGATATTCAGACTTGTTGATATTCAGATTGTTGATATTCAGACTTGTTGAGGAGATTGAGGGTGTCACCCAACTCTATAGATGGTGTTTAATGAGACACGATGGTGAAACGATGCTTGTTTTCTTCTTTCCATCGATGGGCGGCTGTCCAAGCCAGCTCCCTACTGCTTTGTTGGCGTGTCAAACATGCCCCAGCATAGACATGATGACTCACCGACCGGGCTGAGAGAAAAGCCTTGTTTGGTCGTGCTCTGGTGAATTCAGGTATGTTATTTTCCTAATAGAATCACTGTCTGGATGTGATTGTTACTATGGTGGTGGACGAGAACAAGCACGAAGTCCCACCTGGTTGAGTTGGAGGTGTAACTTGCAACAGAGCCTTTGTCTCGTCAACCAAAATTGAGCAATGTCAACTTGTTCACGACAGCAATGTCTGGTTGCCCACTCAGGTATTGGGTGTTGAATGAAAGTCATCCTTGCTAAGTGGACACACATGCTGGTGTTATCTGATCTGAGATAAGCAGGTTCAGTCGTTTCATCTCCCTCATTTTGTCTGATTGTGCAATAAGCACAATCTCCTTAGCTGTGTTGTGCGTTGGGAATACGAGACGTTGGGAATATGAGATGTTGGGAATACGAGACGTTGGGAACACGAGACGTTGGAATACGAGACGTTGGGAATACGAGACGTTGGGAATATGAGACGTTGGGAATATGAGACGTTGGGAATACGAGACGTTGGGAACACGAGACGTTGGGAATATGAGATGTTGGGAATACGAGACGTTGGGAACACGAGACGTTGGAATACGAGACGTTGGGAATACGAGACGTTGGGAATACGAGACGTTGGGAATATGAGACGTTGGGAATACGAGACGTTGGGAACACGAGACGTTGGGAATACGAGACGTTGGGAATATGAGATGTTGGGAATACGAGACGTTGGGAACACGAGACGTTGGGAATATGAGACGTTGGGAATACGAGACGTTGGGAACACGAGACGTTGGGAATACGAGACGTTGGGAATACGAGACGTTGGGAATATGAGACGTTGGGAATACGAGACGTTGGGAACACGAGACGTTGGAATACGAGACGTTGGGAATACGAGACGTTGGGAATATGAGACGTTGGGAATACGAGACGTTGGGAACACGAGACGTTGGGAATACGAGACATTGGGAATACGAGACGTTGGGAAAACGAGACGTTGGGAACACGAGACGTTGGGAATACGAGACGTTGGGAAAACGAGACGTTGGGAATACGAAATGTTGGGAACATGAAACATTGGGAATACGAGATGTTGGGAACACGAGACGAAGACAAACCAAGAGTCTGTAGAAGCATAGCTAGCTTTCAGCCAACAACCAAAAGACCTGATTAAATTAAATCAAATCAAATTGTATTTGTCACGTGCTGAATACAACAGGTTTAGACCTTACAGGGAAATTCTTACTTACAAGCCCTTAACCAACAATGTAGTTTTAACAAAATACCCCAAAAAAGTAAGAGATAAGAATAACAAATAATTAAACCACAGCAGTAAATAACAATAGCGAGATGATATACAGGGGTATGGGTACAGAGTCAATGTGGAGGCTATATACAGGGGGTACCGGTACAGAGTCAATGTGGAGGCTATATACAGGGGGTACCGGTACAGAGTCAATGTGGAGGCTATATACAGGTGGTACCGGTACAGAGTCAATGTGGAGGCTATATACAGGGGGTACTGGTACAGAGTCAATGTGGAGGCTATATACAGGGGTTACGGGTACAGAGTCAATGTGGAGGCTATATACAGGGGTACTGGTACAGAGTCAATGTGGAGGCTATATACAGGGGTACGGGTACAGAGTCAATGTGGAGGCTATATACAGGGGGTACGGGTACAGAGTCAATGTGGAGGCTATATACAGGGGGTACGGGTACAGAGTCAATGTGGAGGCTATATACAGGGGGTACGGGTACAGAGTCAATGTGGAGGCTATATACAGGGGGTACGGGTACAGAGTCAATGTGGAGGGTATATACAGGGGCTACCGGTACAGAGTCAATGTGGAGGCTATATACAGGTGGTACCAGTACAGAGTCAATGTGGAGGCTATATACAGGGTGTTACGGTACCGAGTCAATGTGGAGGCTATATACAGGGAGACCGGTACAGAGTCAATGTGGAGGCTATATACAGGTGGTACCAGTACAGAGTCAATGTGGAGGCTATATACAGGGTGTTACGGTACCGAGTCAATGTGGAGGCTATATACAGGTGGTACCGGTACAGAGTCAATGTGGAGACTATATACAGGGGGTACCGCTACAGAGTCAATGTGGAGGCTATATACAGGGGGTACCGGTACAGACTCAATGTGCTGGGGCACCGGTGTCTAGGTAATTGAGGTAATATGTACATGTAGGTAGAGTTATTAAAGTGACTATTCATAGATAATAACAGAGAGTAGCAGCAGAGGGGGGCAATGCAAATAGTCTGGGTAGCCATTTGATTAGAGGTTCAGCAGTCTTATGGCCTGGGGGTAGAACCTGTTTAGAAGCTTCTTGGACCTAGACTTGGCACTCTGGTACCGCTTGCCATGCAGTAGTAGAGAGAACAGTCTATGACTAGGGTGGCTGGAGCCTTTGACAATTTTTAGGGCCTCCTCTGACACCATCTGGTATAGGGGTCCTGGATGGCAGGAAGCTTGGCCCCAGCGATGTACTGGGCCATACGCACTACACTCTGTAGTGCCTTGTGGTCGGAGGCCAAGCAGTTGCCATATCAGGCAGTGATGCAACCCGTCAGGATGCTCTCAATGGTGCAGCTGTAAAACCTTTTGAGGATCTGAGGACATGCCAAACCTTTTCAGTCTCCTGAGGGAGAATAGGTTTTTTCGTGCCCTCTTCACGACTGTCTGGGTGTGCTTGTACCATGTTAGTTTGTTTGTGATGTGGACGCCGAGGAACTTGAAGCTCTCAACCTGCTCCACTGCAGCCCAGTCGATGAGAATGGGGGCGTGCTCGGTTCTCCTTTTCCTGTAGTCCACAATCATCTCCAATCATCTCCTTTGGCTTGATCACGTTGTGGGAGAGGTTGTTGTCCTTGCACCACACGGTCAGGTCTCTAACCTCCTCTCTATAGACTGTTTCATCATTGTCGGTGTTGTGTCATCGATAAACTTAATGATGGTGTTGTAGTTGTGCCTGGCCGTGCAGTCATGAGTGAACAGGGAATACATGAGGGGACTGAGCACACACCCCTGAGGGGCCCCCCTGTTGAGGATCAGCGCGGCGGATGTGTTGTTACCTACCCTTACCACCTGGCGGCGGCCCGTCAGGTAGTCCAGGATCCAGTTGCAGAGCGAAGTGTTTAGTCCCAGGGTCTTTAGCTTAGTGATGAGCTTTGAGGGTACTATGGTGTTGAACGCTGAGCTGTAGTCAATGAATTGCATTCTCACATAGGTGTTCCTTTTGTCCAGGTGGCAAAGGGCAGTGTGGAGTGCAATAGAGATTGCATCATCTGTGGATCTGTTGGCGCGGTATGCAAATTGGAGTGGGTCTAGGGTTTCTGGGATAATGGTGGTGATGTGAACCATGACCAGCCTTTCAAAGCATTTTGTGGCTACAGACGTGAGTGCTCCGGGTCGGTTGTCATTCAGACAGGTTACCTTGGTGTTCATGGGCACAGGGACTATGGTGGACTGCTTGAAACATATAGGTATTACAGACTCAGACAGGGAGAGGTTGAAAATGTCAGTGAAGACACTTGCCAGTTGGTCAGCGCATGCTCGCAGTACACGTCCTGGTAATCCATCTGGCCCTGCGGCCTTGTGAATGTTGACCTGTTTTCTTCACTTGACCACTTTTTTATAGACCGAGTCATTGGTGCTTCCTGCTTTAGTTTTTGCATGTAAGCAGGAATCAGGAGGATAGAATTATGGTCAGATTTGCCAAATGTGTCTTACCAGAGGCTGCTGCTCCTACTATCCTGCCGATAGTGTATAACCCACCAGCTGTTATTAATGTCGTCGTTCAGCTATGATTCTGTGAAACATAAGATATTACAGTTTTTAATGTCCCGTTGGTAGGATATATGTGCTTTCAGTTCATCCCATTTATTTTCCAGCGATTAAACATCAGCTAGCAGAACAGATGGCAAAGGCAGAATAGCCACTCGTCGCCTGATCCTCACAAGGCACCCCGATCTCTTTCCGCGAAATCTCAGTTTCTTTCTCCTGCGAAGGACTGGGATGAGGGTCCATTCGGATGACTGGAGTAAATCCCTTTCGTCCGACTCATTAAAGAAAATTATTTGTCCAATTCAAGGTGAGTAATCGCTGTTCTGAAGTCCAGAAGCTCTTTTCAGTCATAAGAGACTGTAGCATCAACATTATGTACAAAATAAGTTACAAACAATGTGAAATAACAAACAAAATAGCACGGTTGGTTAAGAGACAATAAAACTGCAGCCATCTCGCTGGCGCCATCAATCAGTCTCTACCATCTCCCGTTTTCTCATTAATTGGATTAGATCATGTGGGTTCTGGTTTGTAATTTCACTTCAAGATAAGGTGTGAGGAGTGGAGGTAAGAATAATGGATAAATCCAACCTGACAAAGTCAGTGAGGATGATATTGAAGGAAAAGAGAGTGAAGGATGAGGAGGAGAGCAAGGGCAGAAGAAGAGAGAGGACAGTTCCCCGTGTTCTGATTCGAGGACCATATGAACCCCAATTTGACCTTTGGCCTCTCAACATGTCCGGCCAGAATAGGGCTCTTGTGTTGAAGAAAAACACAGGTGGGCTTCTAAGCACACATAGGCTGTTTTTGGAACTCAAAACCCAACTAAAATCAACGACCAATATCCTAAACAAAGTTGACTGGTTAATAATGAAGTTTACCCACCGCTCAGGTAAATCACATCCCAATACGGCTATGCGATATCTATTAGGGGGCTCATGTTAACTCAGCATGGTTTCTTTTGGTCACGTGCACAGCTCCAGTTAGTATGGTCTAATGTGTTATCCAGTTGACTCAGATGACTGTATCAACAAGACCTGTTTCCTCTGCCCGTACGATGAATTAGGGTGACCCCCCTTCGCCAGCAACCCCCTTCGCCAGTAGTCCCCACCGGAGAGTCGTCACGGTTCCCAAAACAAGGTTCTAAAATATGTCCAGCTTCAATGGATGATACAACCTTCCTGTAATGTTAATGTCTACCTAGCAAGAGAAAGCAGAGAAGAGAGAGATGGATTGATAGGGAAAACATTTAGGGTCACTCTTGAAGGCTGGAGCGACGTACTGCTGGCTTTTGGCCCAGTGTTTGCCTTTGGTCCGGAGGAGCTTCTGCTCTCCTCCTCAAAAAGCTCTGGGATCTCAGGAGCTCTGTCTTGCTTACTTTCTCTCTCTCTCTTTCTCACTCTCTCGCTCTCTCTTTATCTCTCTCTCTGGAGGCAAAGTATAACAAATAAACAAACATACAGTAGGCCCCGTGAGAGAGCTAGAGAAAGAGAGAGAATGAGAGAGAGAGAGAGAGAGAGCTGTTCCTGGCTGAGAAGTGATGTCTGGAGCTCCAGGTGGGTCCTGAGGTCCTGATTCCACTCCAGCAGCAGGCGGGAGAACAGAGAATGGAGAAGAGAGGAGGCACAGGAAAGGAGGGAAAAGAGAGGCTGGAGTACGGAGAATGGAGAAGAGAGGAGGCACAGGAAAGGAGGGAAAAGAGAGGCTGGAGAACAGAGAATGGAGAAGAGAGGAGGCACAGGAAAGGAGGGAAAAGAGAGGCTGGAGAACAGAGAATGGAGAAGAGAGGAGGCACAGGAAAGGAGGGAAAAGAGAGATGGAAAAGAGAGATGGAGAACAGAGAATGGAGAAGAGAGGAGGCACAGGAAAGGAGGGAAAAGAGAGGCTGGAGAACAGAGAATGGAGAAGAGAGGAGGCACAGGAAAGGAGGGAAAAGAGAGGCTGGAGAACAGAAAATGGAGAAGAGAGGAGGCATAGGAAAGGAGGGAAAAGAGAGGCTGGAGAACAGAGAATGGAGAAGAGAGGAGGCACAGGAGAGGAGGCACAGGGAAGGAGGGAAAAGAGAGGCTGGAGAACAGAGAATGGAGAAGAGAGGAGGCACAGGAAAGGAGGGAAAAGAGAGGCTGGAGAACAGAAAATGGAGAAGAGAGGAGGCACAGGAGAGGAGGCACAGGAAAGGAGGGAAAAGAGAGGCTGGAGAACAGAAGAGGCAAACGTGCAGCAGAGAGGTTAGAAGAGAGAGGAGAGAGGTTAGAGGAGAGAGGTTAGGGGAGAGAGGTTAGAGGAGAGAGGAGGTTAGAGGAGAGAGGTTAGAGGACAGAGATGGAGGAGAGAGATGGAGGAGAGAGATTAGAGGGAAGAGATTAGAGGAGAGAGGTTAGAGAGAGGAGAGAGTTGGAGGAGAGAGGTTAAAGAGAGGAGACAGGTTGGAGGAGAGAGGTTAGAGAGAGGAGAGAGGTTAGAGGAGTGAGGAGAGAAGTTAGAGGAGAGAGGACAGAGATGGAGGAGAGAGGTTAGAGGAGAGAGGAGAGAGGTTAGAGATTAGAGGAGAGAAAATGTATTAGAGGAGGAGGTTAGAGGAGGAGGAGAGTGTTTAGAGAATAGAGGAGATAGGAGAGAGGTTGGAGGAGATAGGAGAGAGTTTAGAGATTAGAGGAGATAGGAGAGAGGCTAGAGGAGATAGGAGAGAGGTTAGAGGAGAGAGTTTAGAGATTAGAGGAGATAGGAGAGAGGTTAGAGGAGAGATGAGAGAGTTTAGAGATTAGAGGACATAGGAGAGAGATTAGAGTAGATAGGAGAGAGATTAGAGGAGATAGGAGAGAGGTTTGAGGAGAGAGGAGAGAGTTTAGAGGAGATAAGAGAGAGGTTAGAGGAGATAGGAGTGAGGTTAGAGGAGAGATATTAGAGGAGATAGGAGAGAGGTTAGAGGAGCTAGGGGAGAGGTTAGAGGAGCTAGGAGAGAGGAGATAGGAGAGAGGTTAGAGGAGATAGGAGAGAGGTTAGAGGAGATAGGAGAGAGGTTAGAGGAGATAGGAGAGAGGTTAGAGGAGATAGGAGGGAGGTTAGAGGAGATAGGAGAGAGGTTAGAGGAGATAGGAGAGAGGTTAGAGGAGATAGGAGAGAGGTTAGAGGAGATATCAGAGAGGTTAGAGGAGATAGGAGAGAGGTTAGAGGAGAGAGGTTAGAGGAGAGAGGTTAGAGGAGATAGGAGAGAGGTTAGAGGAGAGAGGTTAGAGAAGAGAGGAGAGAGTTTAGAGATTAGAGGAGATAGGAGAGAGGTTAGTGGAGAGAGGGGAGAGTTTAGAGTTAGAGGAGATAGGAAAGAGATTAGAGGAGAGATGAGAGAGGTTGGAGGAGATAGGAGAGAGGTCAGAGGAGATAGGAGAGAGGTTAGAGGTTAGACGAGATAGCAGAGAAGTTAGAGGAGTTGGGGGGAGGTTAGAGGAGATATGAGAGAG